>NC_085017.1:9816998-9951998 GCF_963854185.1 Sardina pilchardus
GAAGGCAAGTATTGCATTAAAAGACGGAGTGATGTCCTATCTCTTTCATAGTAGGCCTACTCTAAATAATGGCAACACTGTTGTAGCAGAGCATGTCTGCAAAATTATGGGGGAGGTCCACATCAGACTTTTTTAGAGTTTGTCCTTTAAGGTGGTAGGTGCAGCCCCCCACTTGCAGCCCCCCAATGCTGTTGTCTTTGGCTGATACAGGTATACACCTGTGTAGGCTCTTCACTGAAAATGCAGAAGGACCGGATAGAACCTCTATTGATTGTATTTATTTCAGGTTTACAAAATACAGCTTGTTTTGGCAATATTCTGAACCTGGGTAAGGGTGGCTATTACAGTCAGCTACTGCAGAACTGTTTATAATGTCCAGAAGATTGTTATTTTATTATTTAGATTATACAATTTATAATTTTAAAATGCATAACACTGATATCCACTGGAAGCTGATTATGATTGAATGAATAATAATAATTAGTATTATTTTGGCCATATTTAATTTGTGTTATATTTACTGTATGCAATGCTGGGGGATTAGACTACTACAAAAGAGTGAATAGCATTTACTGAAATGAATTGTCATTCTGTGATGACATGCTTCGTCATTGAGCATTCTCCAAAAGCACACCCACTGCCCAATGGCAATGACTCAGCTGTTATACGTGCATGTACCCACTGCTGTGCTTTGTGGCAATTGTTTCCTGTAATCATTGTTCTGCATGTTTCCCCCTTCCCGATTATTTGGGAGTGACTCACAAAAAAATCCCTCTTACTGGTAGACAGGCAGTCATCTATATCAACATCCGCTAAACAGGGTGCCAGCCCAGCGAAACTCACTTAAAACCACCCTCCACAGTCACACACACAGAGAAAGCTTGCCTAGGGGCGTCTTTACTCTAAAAACAGCTAAGTTCCTCGAATCCAGGGCCAGTTTCACTGTGGGGAATCTACACACAGGTCCTTGACCACATTAGATGCCTGACCTTGACTGAATCTTTATGTTTACCCTTCTCAGATCTCTCCCTGGGCGAGGATCCTTGACCCTCGGCGGTGCAGAGCACTTAAGACTGCAGTGCAAACTAAAAGTATGCTTACTTAGCATCTCTTTTAAAGGCCCGCACAGCCCAGCTGAGTTCAAGGGAAGATTTACAACAAAGTGTCTTTGTGTCCCCCTGAACCAGTAAAACCGTCAGTGATTCACCTCTGTTGAGTTATAGGTGTCCCATGCAATGTTTGGTTTCATCACAAATGCCCACTCTGTAGTAAAGTAAGAAAAGGGACAGGATACCTCAGTGAGGAGGAGCAGACTTTGAGTGCTCTTGAAACAGTTATACTTCTATATGTCTCACATTTAGCCCACTTTTTGTGTGGTAGACAACAGTGTTTGCTCAGACAAGGAATGGAGATGAATTGGAGTAGAATAACGTCTTCTAAATAATTTCTTTTTTTATTCAACACAATTCCGTACAATACAATATGAATCAATTACAATACAGTACAAGACAAAACCAACAATTAACATCAATTAATAATTCCCCATGTTTATATTAACTAATACGTATGTTTTTAAGCTGTTTGCTTTTTCTCCCCATGCATTTCATTAAGAGATTTCATATAAATAGTAAACTCTTTCTTAAAAGCAAGAAAGTGGGGAAAAGTCTTTAATATTTTCACTTAAAACAATTCCCTAAAATAATGATGACATTCACCTGCAACATCATTTCATCTGTAGCCAGTACTGGTTCTAATATGGTTAACCAGTTTTTCACTGCAAACCAAAAACTTTGGGTGAGAAAACATGTACAAAACAAATGGGTTGTTGTTTCAATTTCATTATTACAAAAAATGCATGGCTCTAATTCCATGTTAAAACGATGGCACAAAAAATCATTAGATGGGTAAATATTGTTTTAAAATATACCTCCTTTGATTTAGGTGACCATTTCACTTTCTGTTAATAAGGTTGTGGGGTTTTTCAGTCTCACTGGGTGTATCTCTTTCTTGCAAGCATTGTCTTAAGAACTTATTGGTGTTTTTAACATCAAGTATAAATATATTTCTAGTGATTGTAAATCAGCATATTATTTGATTTTGGATTAACTTAATTAAACATTTGGCAATAGCTTTTATGATATTGTTAAATTGATGTTTGGGAGGAGTAAACCCATATCCTACACAAAAATGTAATAGAGAAATAGGCATAGAAGATCATTAACTGAATGTCTAACTTGTGTGTCATCTAAATCAAATGCCATAATAATCATTAGACTTTAATGAAGTTGTTCAGTTAATGATCTTCTATTGAAAAGATCTTGATATTGAACAGATGTCAGCTACTGCCTTTTGCCTTTGCACAACTCCTTGTTTTTAATACAAAGGCAGAATACAGTATCAGACAAATAAGGGTCAAAGGTCAACTTTGAGCACAAGATTTTTTATATACACACCAGGGCAACAAGTCACCAGATTTTCATTGCTCTACCTATAATATATTTGTGTAGACAAAACAAAAAACTTTAAAGCCTTTTCTCTCAGGTTGAAACTCTGGTCAGTTACTGCCTTTTGCCTTTGAAGGGCTGCCCTAGGGCAGTTTACTTCATTAACCTGTCCTAAAATTGAAGCTGATACTAACTAATAGTCCAGTCTGGATCTATACAGAGGTTGGAACCAAGAAAATTGTATTGTGTCAATATATACTGTAGTGTCTCCAGGCATCTTATATGGCGTTTGATTCTTAACCACATTTTTAGCTTTAAGGCCTTTCGTGTCCAAGTTGGTGGCCATTTTTATCCTCTCTTCATTTTTACCAAAAATGATCACCTCCATTTTTTCATTGTTGAGCTGGAGGAAGTTTTGTTTATGAAGTTGTTCATTTGTTCAATACATAAAGAGATTCCAGAGGGCTGGAGTCCTCTGGGGACTGAGAGAGGTCAATCTGAGTGTCATCATAGATATGGTATGAAAGCAAATTCTGCAAACTGATATACCAATGTGAAAATGTAATAGTGGGATTGGATCTAAATATAGTGAATAATGAGAAACTTGACCGATCTCCACCAAGGTGTCATACTTACATCCCCATACTACAATACTTTTCATCAATTTTGTCACACAAATGCTTGCAAAAGAAATCTTAAGAAACTTCTTAAGAAGTTCTACCCACTGAGTGGTCACTGGATTCCATAGGCATCATTTTAATCAGCTTGTTTGCTTAAGAACACAGCAATGTGAAGCAATGTTTTAATTGCACTGTCTATTCCTGTAAATCTCGGTCGATCAAGCATATACTTTTACCATGCCTTGGAAATGCAATCTGGTTAATTAACATTCATTGAACCATACATTAATTAACATTAATTGTACTAAGCTATACTACTGGTGGTTGGTGGATAAAGACTCCTACATCTGGGGCCAGTGCTACACAGAGAGAGAAGTGATAAAGAACTTTTTAATTTCACAATAACCTTCATTGGTGTAGCCTTGTGATGGGCATAAAGTGTCTACAGTCACGGTACATGTTTTGGGCGTCATGTCATGGAAGGGTGATGAGCAGTTTGCAGCTGTTCTTAAATTTGAGTTTAAATTTGTTGTTGTGACTGTAGTTCACAGACCTACATGCTTGCTCATTTCAAATGTTGCTTTCGAGGTGAGGATTCGAGGTGTACTTGTCACACAGAGATGCTATTGTAAAACATGTAGGCTAGTTGCTAAACTTCAGTTCCTCCGAGATGTCATAATAGTCAGGTCCACTATGTCTTTTTGGGGGAATTTTTGGGGGATTTGCTAAACTATACATTTTTGGAAAGGTTATTGTATAAGGAGTCAGAAAATCAATGTTTGCATTTGCATGTCTTTATGGCGGCCATATTGAAGTTTAAAAGTTACAGTATGTTGGCGAGACACTACAGTTGAATAGGGTAACATTTTTAACTAGCAAATATCATTATGAAACTTCCCCAGTTGATTACTTACATTAATATAAGAAAATAATGTATTACAAGTTTTCAAGAATTGTATGTTTCAATATGCAAATTAGGCATTATCTAATTATATGCACTAATTTGCATACAACTTTCATTTGTAATATCTCAGCTTCTGAATAAGCTAAACTTTTCATTCTAACTGCTAAACCATCAAATGGTGCCAGTTACAAAGCTCCAAGACTTCACCAAATTGACCCATAGATGCATAAGTGGGTCAAAAATGACCCGGTGTGGTTATTTTGTTGTAGTCCCCAGATGCTGTTGTAGTCCCCATCCCCAAAAGATGCTGTTGTAGTCCCCATCCCCAAATCCAACTGTCCTAAGGTGTTAAACGACTTCAGACCTATTGCCCTGACATCTTGTGATGAAAACCTTTGAAAGATTAGTGAAAACTGAAATTATGAGGAGGACAGAGCCTGATATGGATGCTTTACAATTTGCTTATGGCACCCTTTCTGACCAGACCTGCAGTTCCACAGGGTCCCCGCAGGGCTGTGTCCTGTCTCCTCTCTTTTTCATTTTATACACAAACATGTGCCACAGCAACAGAGATGACAGGCATATTCTCAAATTTGCTGATGACACCGTGATTGTCAGCCTATTAAAGGGGAAAAAGGCTAGTCATGGTCCAATTGTTGCTGAATTCACAGACTGGTGTGACAAGTCATACCTGCAGCTGAATGTCACAAAAACTAAAGACATGACAATTGACTTCAGGAAACACCACCAGGTCCAGATGCCTACAGACATAAAAGGTCAGGCAGTGGAGATGGTAGACAAATACAAATACCTGGGCACTATCATAGACAACAAGCTCACATTTGAGGCTAACTGTGAAGCTGTTTTTAAAAAGGCCAATCAACGTCTGCACTGTCTTAGGAAACTGTCCTACCTACACATAGACCGAACCCTGCTGACCCTTTTTTACCGTGCTTTCATTGAATCAATCATATCCTTCTGTCTGGCATGTTGGTTTAGCAATTTGTCTCTTAAAAGCAAAAATCCCCTTAGCCAAATAGTTAGGTGGTCTAGCAGGCTAATTGGTGAGCCACAACTTAGCCCTGATACCCTCTACACCAGGCAGTTGCTGAGGATAGCAGGCTCCATCCTGGATTATAGTTCCCACCCGCTACACACAGAATTTCAGCTCCTCCCATCCGGCCTTAGATTTAAATTACCCGCCTACAAAACCAAACGATTTAGAGGGAGTTTTATCCCCTCTGCTATCAGGGAAGTTAACAAAACCGACCTGAAACTAAGGCCATACGTTTTTACCAATGAGATGCACTGGTGCACTTTATACGTCTGCTTCCAAGTGGTTACTATTAGTCCTGTCTGTGGTGTCATAATGTCTGTGTTCTTAATTGCCTGTCCTGTGGTGGTTTGATGTGTTTTAATGTCTGTTATGTTGTATGTTCCTTAACGAAGTGCCAACTCACTTGTCTGCACACCAAATCTACCTCCGGGTATAAATAAAGTTATCTAATCTAATCTAATCTAATTTTCTTGCAATTTCATTGTAATGAAATTGCATTTGCATGCATTTAATATTCCATGATCCTCCTAAACAATGTTTAATTTATCTTCCCATTGAAATGCATCCATAATATGGGTTAAACAAACTATAGCAGTGGGTCAGATAACTCAGAGTTCCTTTTATTGAAGAGTTCAAAATGATTTAATGTAAAACTTGAATGTTCTGGAACTATCGACATGCACATTTAGACCACAGTATGATTAAGCAACCTTTTTAAGTGGACAGTGTCTATACATGATCATAATCAAGAAGACACCTACGTATCATAAGGCCAGAACTGAGAGACTTAGGAGAAGCTTCTATCCTCAGGCCATCCGAATCATGAACTCACACTATATGGAAATTGCACACATTCACTATCCAGCACTCACAAACACATTTTAACACTACACACACAGAGACACTCACATACACACCTACACCTGACTACAGGACTTCACACACTTCTCCATGCACTCCACAACACTCACAATACTTCTCAACTTTTACACAAACACCTGACTGCCCTCCTACCCCACCTTAGGATTCCCCGCCACTCACACACACACACACACACACACACACTTACAGGCTCCCTCTGCTAGCACGACCCCAGGCAGTTGGGTTGGCCCCTTGAGCCGTGGATCTGCCCAAGGTTTCTTCCTGGACAGGGGAGTTTTTCCTTGCCCCTGTTGCTCCTGGGTGTCCCTTGGTGCTCGAACACACACACACACACACACACACACACACACACACACACACACACACACACACACACACACACACACACACACACACACACACACACACACACACACACACACACACACACACACACACACACACACACACACACACACACACACACACACAAATGTTCTCTTTTTAATATACTTGAAAAATAGAAATATAACAAATATGTTATGGATATCCTCTGGGGGATAAGTACCGGTATGCTGTTTAGTCTCACTGGTCTCTTTACCAACATACATATGACAGTAGGTACGCTTAAGCTTTTAATAGTTGTGAAGAATGGTTTGTCTCAGTGGAGCTTTGTCCTTGTAGCCATAAGAGCATTAGGAAGCCTCTGTACAAGCATGCCACCACAGTGTAGCACTGTAGCTGCCTGGCTGCTCTTCTTGTTGTCCTGTTCTACCACAATCCTTTATTCCTTTATTCTTTTACATAGCTTACTGCCCTTATTATTTTCTTCTTATTCTTTACTGTTTTTTTTATGTTATTGTTGATTGTTGTACTTGAGTGCAAAGAGTAACCGGAGTTTGTTCACGCAAACCTGGCCAATAAAGCTGATTCTGATTCAGTGCTGTAGGTTGGGCTCAATTGTTGTCAAAGGAATCCTGCCAAACCACCATAATGAGCTTGCAGTTTTGACTTAAGAATAAGAATAAGAATAAGTCTTTAATTGTCCACCAAGGTGGAAAATTGTCTTTGGTTCACCAAAACACAGGATAAACAGACATGTTTCACATAGACACATTGATTGGACATACAGCAACTGGACATACAGCAACATACAGCAACATATAGCAACTGAACATACAGTGACTGGACATACAGCAACATACAGCAACATATGGCAGCTGAACATACAGCAACTGGACATACAGGACAAACATCAATGGTTATAAAAACAGTATAAAATCAAATAAATAGGAGCAGTTCTTGCTGTCAGGGGATTCACTTTGAGTTGATGATATTAATGGCGTTTGGGATAAAGGATTTTTTTAAAATGCCTTTAGCCAATGGGACCCTGTAGCGCTTGCCAGACTTCAGTTCAAATTGGCTACAAAGGGGATGAGAGGCATCAGCTGCTATGCCCAATGTTTGCAGAAGAGATGGCATTGCAGTTGAGGGATTGCCATGATGTTGGCAATCTTGTGGTGGGCTGTATGTTGTCTGTAAGGAGTGTGGCTTTCTATGATGCGGTGAAGTGGGGGAGTTAAGGTGGGGTAAGAGGGCAGTCAGGTGTGTGTGTGTGTGTGTGTGTGTGTGTGTGTGTGTGTAAAGTGTTAAGATGCATGTTTGTGCTGGAGAGTGAATGTGTGCAATTTCAGTATGGTGTGAGTTCATGATTCGGATGGCCTGAGGATAGAAGCTTCTCCTGAGTCTCTCAGTTCTGGCCTTCTGATACGTAGGTGTCTTCTTGATTATGATCATGTATAGACACTGTCCACTTAAAAAGGTTGCCTAATCATACTGTGGTCTAAATGTGCATGTCGATAGTTCCAGAACATTCAAGTTTTACGTTAAATAATTTTGAACTCTTCCATAAAAGGAACTCTGAGTTATCTGATCAACTGCTATAGTTTGTTTAACCCATATTATGAATGTCTTTCAATGGGAAGATTAAAAAAATTGTTTTGGAGGAACATTAAATGCGGACAACATTTCATTACAATGAGATTGCAAGAAAATAACCGCACCGGGTCATTTTTGACCCACTTATGCATCTATGGGTTAATGTGGTAAAGTCTTGGAGCTTTGTAATTGGCGCCATTTGATTCCATAAATGTTAAATGTGGGTTTAGCAGTTAGAATCAACAGTCTAGCTTATTCAGAAGCCGAGATATTACAAATTAAAGTGTTATGCAAATGAGTGCATATTGGATAATGCCTAATTTGCATATTGAAACATAAATTCTTGAAAACTTGTAACATTATTTTCTTATATTAATGTAAGTAATCAACTGGGGAAGTTTCATAATGATATTTGCTAGTTAAAAATGTTACCCTAGTGTCTCGCCAATATAACTTTTAAACTTCAACATGGCCGCCATAAAGACATCTGAGCAAAAGCAAACATTGATTTTCTGACTCCTTATATAACCTTTCCAAAAATCTATAGTTTAGCAAATCCCCCAAAAATTCCCACAAAGGTTAAAATCTGGACATAGTGAACCTGACTATGAGGGACCACCAAATAAAGATATAAATTTAAAAGAAAATTATTAAAAAGATTTAGTAAATAGTGAGATGATGTGGGTACAATGTGTGTAAGTGCAGTATGTCAAGTGTGTAATGTAGTTTAAAAAGTTTTGTTTGTGTTTAGGAATCAAATGGCCTGAGGACAGAAACTTGTCTTTCCGTTTTAGGTACTATGTAACCTCCAAACTGAGCTGTCATAACTCTGTCACAGTGAGTTAGTTCTTTCTCTGTTTTCTCATGTCCAAAGGGAGCACATGCCTTTGTATTTTCTCATCATTCTGTCTTCTACACAAAAGATTGCTTTGGATGGTAATGAACAGGAGATGGCGCTATTGTACACATAGTTGTCTATTTGTAGGTAACGAAACACTGCTGTTACAAGGGCCAACATCAAACATGATAGTGCTGCTAAGAGGTGGTTGTATTGATGATGGTGAGAGTGATGATGATGATGATTATGACGGAGATGAGGAAGATGATGATGAGGCAGAAAAAAAAGAGGAAGAAGATGTTACCGTTGGTGATGATAACAAACAGAATCACAAAATATAAAAAAAAATAACTGCCATTCTTGAGGTAAGGCGGGCGTGGTGAAAGTTTGTCACAATATGGAGGGAAAAAGCAGACCAAGGAAACCAGCTTACCAAATGTGCGGTGAAGAGGATGTTTATGGCTGAATCCAAAGCTCCCTTGTGAGGAGGGGTTAAGAAGTAGAAAAGAGGGCCAATGCATGCCAGCCTAATGGCGTAATGCCGTTGTAAGCTTGCACAGGTGTGTTAAACATGAAGGGAACTCACCCTATTGTACTCAGACAGGTCACGTGATGTGGCACTATAGCATGAATGGATATTCTTTATGAAGAATCATAAACAAAAACATCTAAGAACTCAATAACAAGAATTTGAAAAAGGAGGTTACAGTTGACTATTTCTGTAAATTCCTGTGACACTCAATGTATTTTCCATATGTTTCATTTTTTTCACGTGTTTTTACATCTTTAGCTGATTCTTCCTAAAGAATATGCCTACCACTAATCACGCAATATCACCCAATGGCACAATTGAAAGCTTTCACTTTGATCTCGGTGTTACCTGACAGCATTCAAGTGCATCATGACAGGCTTAGCTTGGCACGATAACTTTGAAAATAAATAAATAAATAAATATATAGAATTTGTTTTCCAGCCTTTGAGTGGTTGGGTCAGTTGAGACCTCAGTCATGTTTACCTGCCACTCAAGATGAGTAAAGGTTTAATGAGCTTTAGGCCTGGTGTTTTGTCTAATGCAGTCTAGTATTGATATGGTACCCTCCAACCCCTACATATACTGTACATACAGATATGGTTTAGGAAATTAAAAATGGCCTCACTGAAAAGTGAGAGAATCATTTGAAGGATCACACAGTATTAAATGGTGTGTATAAGGCTCAAAGGTTCACAAGCACACACACACACACACACACACACACACACACACACACACACACTAAAACACAATCATTGCTAAATAGATTAATTATAAGTATGTCTCGAAAATGGATTGTCGGTCAGCTGGCTTATAGTGGATTAGCCTACATCAGTATTAGAAATGCTTAGGACCCACTTCACCGAGGGGTGTTTGGAGCTGGAAAAGACAAGTGAGCTGAACTGGTTAAACTGCACGGTGCACTGCTTGAGTAGAAACAGATGAAATATTGTAAAGAAAGTTCAGAAATGTGGTAAAATTGTTTATGACTATAAATAAGCAGAGGCTCGTCATTATGAATTATTATTCCTTATCCGTTAAATCGCTATGAAGTTAATGTATACTGTAGGTCCGTTCCTCTTACATTTCAATGGAAACTACCGGTAGACGTTTTGCCAAATACAATAATATCAATTTTCAGTTTCAAGTACATTTTTTAGAAATTACTGTCACAACTTCACAACATGCTAACCACTGGTCACTGGCACAAAATGGGGTGTATAGCTTTGAATTGGGCATTTAAGGTATAGCTGTGATACCTCACCCTGAGTACATTTTAACTTGGTTCTCATGCTCCTCTAGCCGCTCTGTGTGCACTGTGTGCTGTGTTTTCAACAGTGTCCAAAGGATTAAGGCCCAAGGATCTATTGTGTAACTATAATTCTATTATATAATACAAAAAATAATGACATTGATAATGTCAGTTCAGGTGAAATAAATTAATTTAGATAGGAAATCACTATGATTTTATAGGCAGGCATGTACAGTGAAGATTATAGTCAATTAAAGCCATGGTTTTAGAAAACCAGTGTAGCTAATTGATTGATCTCATCATTTTCAGCAATGCAGTTGAGCAATCGTGATGAACACTCACACTAATCTTGCAATAGCAGGGATGTAGCTCCCATCATGATGATCTAACTGCCATTTCTATCAAGACATGTGCCACGGGTAAGATCAGTAAAAATGAACTCCACTGCCTCTCAGTATATCAAGTGTTAAAGCCAGCAGCTGGTAGACTGCTTCATAAGTGTTCATACATCTTAAAACAAATGTGTTGGAAACACTTGTGTCGTCCCTATCTGGACACAGAAATGTGTTGTTTCCAGCACATTCATTTTGAGAGTGTAGTCAGTAATCCAGGGGCATCCTCTGGAATAGTTTTCCAAATAATTTTACTTTCAAATATAGGCATACAGGGAGTTTTTTGTGTAGGTTTCCAGAAATAGGCATGGTCTATCGGCCTATGCCTAACTTCAGCATCAGAACATTCCCAAATGTTAAAACTGCAAACAGGTTAAATACACACAATCACAACAGTTCATATCACCAAAATTGGGCCATTCTCACTAGTCACTAGGCCTATATGTTTTTCTTTTTTCCCCCAAACTTGGATTTGGACACAAACAACAATAATGCAACACTCAATTACATAAGTCTGAACTCTTTACCCTAGTGGTCTACCCATTAATATTAATGTTGTAAGGTCCTATTTGTTCATTTGCCAAATTCAGGGATTTAAGGCTCAAGCATTTGCTGCATAAACCGCTCATTCCGACCCCTGCGTGCCATTTCATTACTTGCGCCATTTACAGCACCAATGCACCTGACTCTAAGATTTCGAACGGGGCATTCAAACTTGCCCCAAGGCAGACCTGCAGGGATGCTGTGTATATCACCAAGCCCAGAAACTTGGCAATCATCTGGGCATCCTGAGTGCAGCTTCTTATCGTGTTCATCATGCTCACATGACTACCATACCCAGGGTGCTTTGGGCGTAGGGATGCGTACGCCGTCCGGGTAAGTTTACAGTGAGCGTCAAAATCCTCTGAAGTTTTTTAAAGCCAATACTAAACTGTGTATCTGGATACTGAATCGACCCAAACACTCTGTTACATATTTGAGTATTTTGTGGTATAGTTTTGTGTTTTTGTTAGTTACGTCATTGTTAATTAGATCTTGCGTTAAGTTCCGCGTTTTCTGAAAGTTCAGTTCAGTTCTGAGTCAGGGCTAGTGCAATTCCTGACTGAAATGCCTTTTCGTTTAGTCGTCGGCTCCCTCGCTGTGTCTCTGAATAGCTCTCGTTTTAAGCCTAGTCGCCGCTGTCTGTTTCTGTGTTACAGGAAAGATGATAGCCATGTAACCCTGTGTCTCGAAAGCGGATCGTGTCTCAGTTCTGGTAAGACACGAGCTAGCGTTAGTTTGCATACATGTCACTGGCGTAACTGGTTTCACCAGCTGGGGTGCATCGTGTTTTGTATATTTCTGAATTACCTAATGATATGCACCTCTGAGTGAGATATAAGATGCGACACATTTCGAAACGAATATTGCATCGATAGGCGAAAGCAGTCACCTACCTTCAATTCTATGGAGAGCGGCCGCATGCGTAAAAGAGCCTAGTCTACACAAATGTAAAGGTATGTCAATCTTGCGAAGTAGGCTGCGCCCTTGAAATATACTTTATGTAGGCCTGTATTCTATTTTACTTTCGCCTTTGGCTGTGTAGTGTTTCGTGTCGCTACTTTTACCAAATATCATTGTATTTAGTAAATAATAGCCTATGGACTAATCTGTTCAGTTTGTGTGTTCCTTTAGCCTATCCCATAGCAATAATAGATTAGTATAATCTACATGACAGTCAGATGAACTACTAGCACTAGTTACAAGCTTTCATACATGTATCCCAATCAGACTAGCCTTAAGTGATCTGCACTGAAATGAGCAATTCAAAATGTATTCATCATAGAGAATTTTTTTTTTAAAAAGGGACATACACATACTTCAAACCATGACCAACAGTCTCATCAGTTTAAGATAAACAATGAGGTCTGGAATTCACCTATGTGGGACTTTGCCTTTTACAGATATATTGTTAATTGGTCTATGGGCTGCTTTAAATCTCTGACCTTTATACTTTGGTCTCGGTGAGGAGATATGACATGTGTTGTTTGTCTACATCATGGTGAGAGAAGTCAATTTGGAAAGCAGGAGGTCAATAGCTCTTGTGATCATATGATGTCCTCTCCGCTCTAGAACCGGAGGGCTCTCTCTCTCTCTCTCTCTCTCTCTCTTTTCTCTCACTTCCGTTCCTCACCCCCTCTCTCTCTCTCTCGCTAACAAATGTAACTAACTCACTCTCTCTTTCTCTTTCTCTCTAGCCAGGCTGCCATGGAAAACCAGGCTGTGTTTTCTGCTCTGGAGGCAGCGTGCGAGGACGCCCAAGCTGCCCTCTCAAGGCCCTCCAGTTTCAACGACACAGATGTGGCCTCTCGCCTGCTCGAGTCCGTGCGTCTCATCCAGAGCCACGGTCGCGCCCTGCAGCCCGTGGTCAAGAACTTCACCACCGTATTCCACCACTTCGACCTGGACCCCGAGACTCCAGCGAATGGGTACCGCACCTTGGTCAAGGTACTTTCGTTTTCTGTTTTAGAAGTCATTCTCTGGGTTCCGCTTGGGTTTTTCCTGTGCTTTTTTTTTTGCTTGTGTATCACATTTGATTTGCTTGTGTGTATCACACGTTTAGATATGTTTGTGACATGTGTATGTGTCTTATGTTCTTTTGCTGCTGTGTCTGTTTTGAAATGTGTATGTGGAACCAGTTGTATGGGGTGCCTTTTTTGTTACTGACGAGTAGAGCTGATTAGCAGAGACAATGATAGCCACAACGCCTTCCCAACCCGTAAAGATGCAAGTTCTCAATAGCCAAAGGCTGGAGCTTTTAGGACAGAGAAAATTCCTAGGAATTCCTACAGCATTTGAACACAGAAACAGTGTTTCTCTTTGGCTCAAGGCACTCAACACATGAAAGTGTACTTTGTATTGCACAGTGCTTGTTCACTCGAAATGTGAAATTGAGACAGAGTAGTAGTACACTGATGCTTTGATATGGCATAAAATTCAGATTAGAATAGGTACAAGGGTTAGTGTTATATGAGAATAGTCTATTAAAGTGTTGTGACAGGCTGTTCATCAGAGTTCCACTCTTGTGTTCCAGGGTTTCCGTATCCAGCATAAGCCCTGTGTGTTGAGGTTGATGCAGAGTAAGATGATAACATTTTGTGCAGTGGTCAGAGAAAAGCTTATCTCATCAGATATGTGTACACAAGAAGAAAATTGTATATAACAACTCATCAGGATAAACAGCACCACCATTCTCAGTGTGTTTCGACCAACATCAGCACTTTGGACAGCGTAAGCTGTATATGAATGTGCTTTATACTTACTGACTAACAGAGAACTGGTTTTTGAACCAGTTCTGTTCCGAATTCCTTGAACCTTGTCGATATTTGGTGAACAAAACCTTCGACGCATCATCAACATAGGATGTAGCATGCATAACTAACCTGTCGAATCACGCACCCGAGTCACGCATGTTCCGAACCAAGTTTGATCGAATGGCTCCAAACAGCTTAATATATGGAGAGTGAACTGGAAGGGAGCTGGTCCTCTGTTGGTGGAAACATCTCTAACCACTGAGTCTTCATTCATAATAGCATACTGGCAACATGAAAGAGGCGTGGGCTGAGAAATGTCCCAATATGAGATAAGAGCAGCTCTGCTCACACCTGGGGTGCCCCTCATCATCTCTCCTCGACCCTCAATACTCTTATGGCCTGTACAGACTACACGATTTCAGCCCGATTTTGCCTCGATTGTGTCGTGGCCGACAAATTTCCATTGTCGGGTCCGAATATTCAAAGTCGGGAACGACGTTCGAAGGAGGAAGCGTCTTGTAATCTGACATGTTCAACGACCTGCGATTTATTGTCTGCGACATTCTACGACGTTACGACCAAAAGTCTAGCATGTTAGAATTTCTGGGGAATCTCCTACGACTCCCGTGTTGACACTGAGACGACACACGACGAGAAGGCTACGATAAATGATCTTGTAATGTGGCCACTCTTGCGGCCACGACGCTGCATGATTTTGTGGTTCTCTGATCGCCTAGTCTGACAATCGTAAAAGATAATCGTGAAAGACAAAAAAGTTGTGTAGTCTGTACAGGCCATTAGGCGTCAGGCGGGATGTTTGCCACTGCACATAATGCACAGCTACAAACCAACAGGCTGACGTTACACTTACATAGATAATTTACCTCTCGCCCACTCACCGCCCCCCCCCCCCCCCCCCCCCTCCCTTAGGTGGTGCGCGCCTGCCTCCTCTACGTCATCCAGAAGACGCGCTACGTGGCTGCCAACTGTGCCAGCGCCTTCTTCCGGGCGGAGCACAACGCGGGCGAGCTGGACGCGTACAGCGCGGCGCTGCGGCAGCTGCGGGCGCTGCTCTACCTGGGCCAGCGGCTGCTGGGCGAGAACGGCGTTGAACAGCTCTACTCCACGCAGGACCACGGCCTCAGCCACAGCTTCGTGCAGGAGTACATGTCGCTGCACAAGGCCTGCTTCTACGGACGCTGCCTGGGCTTCCAGGTGTGTTGTGTGTGTTGTGTGTTGTGTGTTGTGTGTTGTGTGTTGTGTGTGTGTGTGTGGTGTGTGTGTGTTGTGTGTGTGTGTGTCAAGGACAAGGAGGATGTATAATCATTTTGTGTGGCAAAAGTTTCTTTACTTCGCTCAAAACCACAGTATCGGGATACAGGATTGGGGGTCAGGTACAATGTTTTATGCTTTTAGAAGTTTTGCATAAAGTCCTAATATGCATTGTTCTATACCTAAAAAGAAATGGATTGAATTGAATTGAGTAGACCTTATTGTCATAGACTTATTAGACATTAACTGTTTGTGTATGTGTGTGAAAGTCCTGCTGGAACCTCACAGAATCTGAGCTACTCTCAGTGTGTGTGTGTGTGCGCGAGTGTGTGTGCGAGTGTGTGTGTTAAGCCCTTGTTTTGTTCTCCACTTTAGTTTTCCCCAGCCTTGAGGCCATTCTTTCAGACTGTGGTCATCAGTATGGTGTCCTTTGGAGAAAACTGGAAGAAGCCGCAAACTGGTTTAGGTCAGTGCTACCACTGCTCGCTACAAAAAGTACTTATGAAGCTAATACAGTTACTTCAGTTGATTTGTAAAGCTACACTTAATGTAATATGTGAATTAATATGTGAGGTTGTGATGTAGAGGTTTGTCAACAAAAGGTCACATGCATTTTGTTATTCATTAGGTGTATTTTTAGTATATTTATGTGATATGGAAATTATGAAATGTATGAGCCTTTTACATTGCATTTATTCATTTAAGTCACTTATCCAAAACAACTTGCAAAATGAGGAATAGCATTTAAGCTGCAATGCATAGGAGAACTTGGGTAATAATAGTATTTGTACTGTCTGTAGTTCTCATAGTCTTCATTGTTTTGTGTGTGTTACAAGTGAAGGCACTGTACATTTAACACTTAACCGAACAATGAAAACGCTGCAGGACAATTTAGGAAGTTTAATGCGCTCTTGTGGTTAGAGACTTCCTGAGTTTAATGAACTTCCTGTTATGGTTGTTGCTAGGGAGGGCTGCCTTGTCCATACTGACGTCAGGGAAGTATGTGGTGGACCCGGAGCTCCGAGGGGCGGAGTTTGAGCGCATCACACAGAATCTGGACATGCACTTCTGGAAGTCTTTCTGGAACCTCACGGAATCGGAGTTACTCTCAGTGAGTGTGTGTGTGTGTGTGTGTGTGTGTGTGTGTTGGGGGGGGGGTATTTCCTATCTTGTCATTCTGGGAAAATTCAATTTATTCACAGTTCAGATGGCACAGAACCACGTGATCTGAATGCATCTGTAGCATGAGATGAATTAATAGTTTTGCAGAAATAAATTTGAATCACAGAAAATAAAAAAACACATTTGTTACCGTAAGTTGCACAACATTACATTTTATGGATTGTGTTGTGTTGCGAAATATCACTAAACAATGAAGTGAATAACAAAGGGATTAACTTGTTCCTGGACTGGTTGGCCTGCTAGGATCACTAATGCTGGTATCCCTGTAGTCAAAAACTAAAATTGGGTTACGAAATGTTGGGTAATGCTTTAAAGCCCTTCTCAAGATTGAACATGCTGAACTGTACAGGAAACAGTAGGAATTATGCTGTGCTTTTTGTTTGTGGTAATTGTGACCGATGTGCATTATATAAATCATTCTCACAGTGGCAGATGAGAAGGTGGTCAAAATATAGATTTGAGTATATGAGCACCAAGAGCAAAGGCATCATTCACCTTGGCTTAATTTGGATTGTTTACTGTAAATTACAATCCAATAATGTTCACAGTACATAAGACCTACTGTATAGATTAAAGGACAGTTTTGCTGATTTTTTTTACCTAGATCTGTTTCTCAAGGTCACCGAGTACTGTTGGTATGGAAAAATGAAAACCATCTGTTCTACACTAGCTTGAGTTACTGCAGCCAACAGCTAATGCTGCCAGGCAGCTGCAGTGCTACACTCTGGGGGCATGTTGTTCATGAGCCCTCACATTCAGCCTCCCAGAATGCAGCTCTAGCTGTTGTTCGCTGTAGCAACTCAAACGAGGTAGAACCGATCGTTTTCTGGGGGTTTTATCGTACCGACAGTACTCTGTGACCTTGAGAAACAGAAGTCTATTTGAAAAATCACCAGAATTCTCCATTTAAGAGCAGAGAGCTTACCATCACACTGAGAACAAAACCAACTCTCTTCCTAAGTTTGATGTAAGGGCTTTTGGGATGGGGAAATCACTTAAAAAGACAAAGAGCATTGTCTCCTTAGCTTTGTTCCATAAATGGTTTTCTTGTCAGAAGAGAACACAGTGAGTTATTCAACAAAATGTCACTGATCACAACAGCCACTATTCACACGAATTGTATTGGAAAAGATATCTGCCCCACAATGAAAGACACTCTGATCTTTGAATCCTTTTGTATGCAATGAGTTTAGGAAACCCATCTCAAATGGGTTTCCTAAACTCTGAGTACAAAGGTACTTTGTACTAAAAAGCAACTTGAGGTTAAGTTCGCTCAAGGGCACAACAGTGACAATAACCAATCAAACCCACTCCCAAGTTTTTAAGCTAATGCATGCTAGCCAAGCTCCTCAGCCTTTGCCCCCCCCCCCCAGGGTTTGTCCAGTATAGTGGCACATACTGTCCAGGTGAACCTGACGCTCACTATACCTCCGGTCACCCTGCGGATGCCGCTGGCCTCTGACCCGCGCCTCTGCGTGGCCGTCCACCCGCCCGTCGCCCACTGGGGCCCGGGACACGTCAAGACGAGGCTCATCTCACACACACTCCGGGAGGGACAGGTGAGGAAGAATAGCAATGGTGGTGGTGCTGGGGTTGCTTCTGGTTGTAGAATTACTACTACTACTATTACTAGTAATTCTACTAGTAGCGGTGATGGTAGTAGTTGTAGTAGTAGTAGTAGTAGTAGTAGTAGTAGTAGCATCAGCTGCTGTGGTAGGATTAGAGTAGCAGTAGAGGTAGCAGTAGCATTAGTACTAACAGTAGCAGCAGCAGCAGCTGTAGTAGGTAGTTACCGGAATATGGGGGTGTTATGGTAGTAGGCGTAATAATAGCTACTGTATACTACTTGCTATTTAAACAGTTACAGAATGAGTAGGTCATCCTGTAGAAATAGCATCAGTAAAAGTGTAAGTAGGCATAGCAGCCTCTGGACTGCAGTTGTAACAGCTCAAAGTAGCCAGTTGAAGTGGCACTGTGAATGAGTAGTATTATATATAATGGCTGCACAACTCATATTGTTGAAGTCTTCATGCCCCTTCATGTTGTGTGTGTGTGTGTATCTGTCTGTGTGTCCCTCTTCAGGACAGTGAAGAGCTGTTGGTGTATTCCCGACCGGAGGGCTCCACCAGCTCCGTGACTCTCCCCACGGCGTTCCGAGCTCAGCGCGGCCCGCTCTCTCCCTGGCTCATCGTGCACTTCCATGGTGGTGGATTTGTTGCCCAGACCTCCAAATCTCACGAGGTGCATGTTTCACCTCTCTCTCTATGATTAGCCAACAGTGACCAATAAGCTGTGTTTAGAAAACACAGAGACGGTTGACCATTAGGCCTTAAGAGTCAACTGGGACAATAACAAAACACGGTTACTATGTGCTACACACTACACTGTGATGTGTGATCATTGCTGTGGGACAGAACAGTACTGCTTTTCAGAATTTCTTTTTAATACCGTAATTTCCCAACTTTTAGCTACAGCTAATATACATTGATTTTGCAAAATTTCTTCGGCCATTAGGTTAATACATGGAAGCAGTTAATATGGTATTGCTATGTTTTTTTGTTGTTTGTTTGTTTTTACTTGCATAAAACACTGTCCTGAAGCTTCTACAGTACACAATGTGGCTAATATACAGAAGAATTACTATATGGCAACTGTCATAATATATAGTGATGGTGACATTGGTTAGTTAAGATGGCAGTTGGCTTGCTGCAAGGATATCTGTGTAGAATGTCTGCACTTTTAATGGAAAGCTGTATTTGTAAAAGTATTAACTAATCATTTATTGATACATTTTCACCCTCCCTCCCTTTCCTTCCACCCTTTCTCCTCTTCTTCCCCTTCTCCTCTTTCTCTCCCTCCCTTTCTTCCACCCCTTCGTTCCCCCTCTCTTTGTGGTGCAGAGCTACCTGAAGAGCTGGTCCAGGGACCTGGGTGTGCCCATCCTGTCAGTGGACTACTCTCTAGCTCCTGAAGCTCCCTTCCCCCGGGCCCTGGAGGAGTGCTTCTACGCCTACTGCTGGGCCCTGCAGAATTGCCACCTGCTGGGTAAGCGCCCTTACTGCAGCTCACCTGCACAGCCAACACCCAAACCACTCACCTGAGTAGCACCTACCTGGTGAGCCGTCTTAGCTTCTTGCCAGAGCACTGTCAGTGACTATACCAGGTGGGTAGGCTTAGCTGCTCACCTGGGATGTGCTTCCTGAAAGCTCTGTTGAAAAACGGTGAAAGAGAGAGAAACTAGAAAAGCTCTCCGCGCAGAGCGCAGACCTCCGCCAAGCCCCTCCTGGATCCATCCGGATCACTCCCAAAATGTAATCGCAATTTAATCTTCCTTGGGTCATTTCAGACCTTTCCTGAAAATGTAATCGAAATCCATCTATAACTTTTTGAGTTATCTTGCTAACAAACAGACAAACAAACAGACAAACAAACAGACAAACCCCGATGAAAACATAACCTTCTTGGCAAAGGTAGCTATAATTATGAACACTCTGTTTCTCATGGTTATTGTTGCTCTTGATGGTTTTTGGAAACATGCTCCTGAGTAATAAGTGGACAACTGATCAACTCTCACTTTCATTAAACTACTTGAAGGGGCCAGTTGTGCTGTAGTATTTTTATGAATTATCAGCTGTGAAGATTGAGCGATATCGATACTGTGAGGTACACAGTTTATTAATTGTACCATGGTATCGGATCGGTATCAGGTATCGACTGATACACAAAGCCCAGGCATCGGTATCGAGACTGAAAAAGTCAGATTGGTGCATCCCTAGTGGTAATTTCAATGTAATGTGAGCATCAGAACTAAGCGACTCATCTATGGGGATTCCCGCAGGTTCCACGGCGGAACGTGTGTGTCTGGCCGGAGACAGCGCTGGCGGCAACCTGTGCATCACGGTGTCCATGCGGGCCATGTCCAACGGCGTACGGGTGCCTGACGGCATCATGGCCGCCTACCCCGCCACCCTACTGACGGCGGACGCGTCGCCCTCCCGCCTGCTCACGCTCATCGACCCCATGCTCCCTCTGGGCGTGCTGTGCAAGTGCATCAACGCTTACGCCGGTGAGTTTCACTTCAGGTGGTCAGTTGTAATGTCAGCTGTAATATCACGGGACTGTTGTTGTGGGGTTGCTGACATTTTAGCTTCACAACAAGCACGATAACTATAACCATAATGATAACTATAACGATAAAGGCCTTCACACTGACCAACAGTAAGCAACGTCTCTCCTTGTGTTAATGAATGTGATTAGTTCTGATTGGCTGGTAGTTTTTTATCATTCTCAGAATCGCTCTTAAAGTAGTGTCGTTTGTGTGAACGTCGTCATTCATATTAATGAGAACAATTAGTGTTTTAGAGTTATCGTTATAGTTATAGTTATAATTCTTGGTGTGAACGGCCCTTTATTGGGCCCTTTAAGAAACACGGCAACCTTTTTTTGAAATTAGCTTATTTGTCATCTACCCCAGAGTTGCATAAGAGAATGCATACCCTTCTGTTCTCGGACATTACAGTAGAGGAGGTGGACTATGAAGGCAGAGGAGCTTAGATTCAAGTGCTGAAGTGTTTTGGCATCACCCACACATAGAAGAACCGCTAAATCTATATTCATTTAACATTTATAGCCATGTCAATAATCATTCACATGCTGGGTAGCAAACAGCCATTCCACAAGATGAAGCATGGGTAGTAGTTAAATGCATTTTGTTGCGTTGTGGTCTGCAAAAGTTGTGCAGCGTAATGGAAAATGATTGGCTCAACCTTGGAACGGCACACTACCACTGCAACATATGCTCACACCTTTTTCTGCAACGTATGCTTACACTTTTTTCTGCAACATATATGCCTTTTTTTTTGGTTGAATCATGCCATGGAACACTACAGTTGTGCGCTTGGCGTCTGGTGTTCGCCCATCAACTCAGAAGACATCTCTTTCTCTTCCTTCCTCAATCTCATGTATTTTAATTTTTTTATTCCATTATTCTCCGCTCCTCCTTTTCCTTTCCTCTCTGCGCTCTCTCAGGTGTGGAGGGCCAGACTATTCAGCCCTCTCCGGACCTGGGGACTCTGGGATCGTTTGGCCGCAACACCTCCCTGCTGCTGACTGACCTCACCCAGGGTGCGTCCAGCTGGTTCCAGTCCCTCCTGGACCCCGTGTCCCTTTCCGTGTCCTCCGCGTCACAGCAGGGTGGACGCAAGGCAGGGGAGCGGTGCAGCGGCGACGACGACGGCGACGACGACGGGCTGGGGGATTACCCAGAGGGCTTTGCGCCGCTGCGTTCCGAGCAGCTGTCGGAGGTGCGCACGCCGAGCGCGCCCATCCTGAAGAACCCCTACGTGTCGCCGCTCCTTGCGCCCAGCAGTCTGCTCAAGGGACTGCCACCTCTTCACATAGTGGTGAGAGAAATGGAGGGAGTGGGGTGGTGATGATGGGAGGATGTCAAGAAAGGAGAGCAAAAGAAAGAGGGAGAACGGCTAGGTGGAACAGAGGAGGCAGAGAGAAAAGTTGGAAAACAAAAATAGAGGAAAACAGTGAGAGATGGGATATACAGGCCCATTCACAACTTCTCTCCTCGATCCTCGATGCTTGGTCCTCCAGGCTCGTTCCCACTGATTTATAACTAGCACTGGATAGACTCTGGATAGACAATCTCATTGTTGCCCCATCATTCTTTACCTAGATCAGTGAGAACGAGGACCGAGGACGGAAGGGAGGATATATAAAAAGACGAATAAGAGGCACCCACAGTGTTGTTGTTGGGCTGACTCGGCTCCCACAAAGGAGGCCAAAGTGAGAGATTAAGGGGGAACGGAAGGGTATAAGAGGATATGAATGCTTAATTCCTAACCAGGGCAGCAACAACAGATTGTTCTCGCTCTCATTCTCGCTGCCTCAGAGAGTTTGGGGTTGAGCAGATTGCCTCATTTGCTGCGTCAGCGTTATTCACAAATGCGTGACCTCTTGACCCCTGTGTTCCTCTCTCCACAGGCGTCTGCTCTGGACGCCATGCTGGACGATTCTGTGATGTTTGCCAAGCGCCTCCGAAGCATCGGCCAGCCAGTGACCCTGACCGTCGTGGAGGACCTCCCCCACGGCTTCCTCAGCCTATCACAGCTCTCCAAGGAGACTCAGGAGGCCTCGGAGATTTGCACGCAGCGAATAAGAGATGTCTTTTTGCAAGGCCCGGTCACTGTGAACCACGAGCGGCCAAACGCACACCTCAACAATCACGACGCGCCAGTGACGGACCCCTTCGGGTTGGCAAGAAGAGATGCGGACCTAGAGGGGGAAAGTGACCTCAGTGATTAAGTGATTAAATTGGAGGACCAGCTTGTTTGGCAGAGTGAGACTATGCGGAAGATAATACGCCAGTGTGTTAAAAGGGACCACCATGCATTATGCTGATGTAGTGAGTAGAACATATAAGAATGTAGATCATTTAAAAAAAAAAAAACGGAAAACAGGAAGTATGTTAGACTTTCTTGCCTTTGCACATGACCTTATATATTGTTTATCCTTTTTAGGAAATGTATTGGAACTAAATGGTGGGCTTTCAGCCTTTTTTTAAATGGCCAGCTTAAAAGGTACAGACAGCCATAGCTGTTGATGCCCTTTGGAGACAAACACCTCTTTGCCTTAAGCTATCAGCAATACACTAAGAGTCTTCATGAAAGACTCTGCAGTTTACTGTACTCTTATCTTATCATGTACTGACATGTATTGTGGGTTTCTGCACTGCTGTTTAACTGTAAAAATATTTTAAATGTTTAAATTTAATAATGTTTAAAGTTTAAGTAACTTATTATGTTCTGATTTACTATTGTAATGTAAAAGGAATACAATTAAATATTTTTGTCAATTGAGTTGATCACACTCGTATCGTAGAGTTATGCAAGTAAAATATGCTCTAGTCTAAACAACCTTAACAGACCTCCAAACCTTTGCAGCTTGTCTCAACCCTTCTGTCTGAGTTTATCATTTCCCAGAACAGTACAACGTGCACCCTCTGTGTTTCCCAAATCACTCTGAAAGTACACAAACCCTCAAGCGTAGCTCTTCTGGACACTGTGCTGTGTGGAGCGCCAACTAAAGCCTTAGAAAACTCTTTAGAGTCTCTTCCTGAGTCAGCTGCTGTGTGTGAGTGGAACGGAGAGCTGAGGAGATATATGCCCTTCTCAGGGGTGGAAATTAACATTTGGAAATCAAATCAAATCAGGCTTATTGGCCATGTATACTTGCGTACACAAGCAATTTGGTCTCTGCATTTATCTCATCCGTGAATTAGTGAACACACAGCACACAGTGACCACACAGTGAGGTGAAGACACTAACCCGGAGCAGTGAGCTGCCTCAGGGAGCAATGTGTACATCTACAGTGCACACATTAGCATGTTGGTCAAATTCACCAGGCACTCAATATTGAACTAGATGTACCGCAGAGCAGTGCAAAATATGACCGCCTCCCGGTCCTGCACATTCTCTCCGCAAAAATAAATCGCGCTTGTGAATTGGTCTCCATTCCTCTACTTTTGTGTATGTAAATGAGGTTTTTATGTTTGTGTGTGCCCATGTGCCTGCTTGCCTGTGTCTGTGTGTGTGTGTGTTTGTGTGCATTCGTAGGTGTGTGCATGGGTGTGTGCATGCCTGTGTGTGTGTGTGTGTGTGTGTATGTGTATGTGTATGTACTTAGCTGATATGACCTCCCATGAACGAAATTCCACAAAATTTGGCATGCATTCAGAGGGTGTCAAAATGAACCATACTCAAATTGTGCCGTTTTTATCCTGTCATCCAAAGATAACTGAGATATCTACTACCAAAGACACTTAATGCCTTTTTTGGCCATCTACAGGCTGGTTGGTGTACAGTCACTAAATGTACACATGAATTTACTGTATGGCCTCCCATGAACAGAATCACACGAAATTGGGCATGTATTCAGAGGGTGTCATAATGATCCTACTATGATATGGGACGGGTTGACTAGGATTCTGGAGATAGTTAATAATGATAATTATTACTTTGTGTCTGAAATCTGACAGCCATATTTCATATTTCACCACTTTCATATTCTATCCTCATTTTAGCTGGTGGCCAGTACTGAATTCCCTCCCTGGCGCTACACTGACTCCTTCCCTCCCCTCCCCTCCCCATCTCGCAGCATCAACAAGCATCTACTGGCTTGCAGATGCACTTAAAATCGTTAAAGGGGAAATTTAATCACGTTCGTTGAATTAAAGTGGTGTGCATCCCAATTCAATTCAACTAAGGCCTCTAGGGCAATCTCAGTGACCATTATCAGTTTAGGCTCCATCCCGATATTCATTACCTAACAATAGACTGACAAACTGCAATTGGCAACATCCAGACAATGCCCCAGAGGATGTGACTGCATGCTCTGCAGATTTTGGATCTGACTGAAGTCACTGTTACTTTGGTTATCGGGAACATGCCCTACGGTGTGGGAATTGTGGAGTTATTGGACATGTGTGGAGTTTTATCATTCTTTGGTATTACTGATTAACTGTCGTTCCGAGTCTAATCTGAGACTTTTGGCACCACCTCCACTCTTAGTACCAGGACTGCTGACTTGGTCAATGTCACAGGGGCGTGGTAGAGAGAGGAAATTATGGGGGCCATCTTAAATGCAAGGGGTGCGACCCCCACACCTCTCCACTGACTCATCTGCAGACCACTACAACTATGCACCTGTCCGTTCTCCTGCTCGTCCTAGGGGCCTCTGGTGAGTATGTGAGGTTTACCTCTATGGAGTGGAGACTATAGTGTGGGGGTACTCCCTATCAGTACTTCATCAGCTCATTCCTGTTTTGAATAGAGGAGAGTTTTAGTATAAGCCCAGGAACACAATGATTCACCTCTGGTATGTGGCTGAAGGGTGATTGTCCAGGCAACACTAACTGTAATACTACATTTTAGAAACAATGGAAATATTATGCAGATGACATGATACTTTTTTGTATTATTAGTCTAACATTCTCAAACTTGACCTCTGATTTTATTTACTTGTGCATTTTTTGTCAATGGCTTCATAGTTCATAAACCATCAGGCTCTTCATGAACAGTTTACTTACTCTTAATGTTTGCCTATTCTTCTCTCTTACTCTTCGTCTCTCTTTTCCATCTGTTCTTCCATGTACTCTCTCTCTCTCTCTCTCTCTCTCTCTCTCTCTCTCTCTCTCATACCCCTCAGTGGCTTTTGGACTGGATGATGATAAGATCGTGGGAGGGTACGAGTGCAAGCCTCACACCAGGCCTTGGCAGGTGTCTATTAAGAACAGCTGGCATTTCTGCGGAGGGACGCTGGTCTCTGACCGCTGGGTGGTCTCTGCGGCCCACTGCTACAAGGAGTGAGTTCTAATTTGCCGCTGTTCTCCGATCAATTGGTGGGGGTGAAACTATATGCAGCTGAGTCTGATTTCGTCTATGTAGAATTTTTGAATAAGTGAAGAAATCCATGAAGGACTTGTGGTGTAGAGAATGTAACTAATCATTGTCATAGGACCTGTCTTCTATGTCTGTGTTCTTCAAGTCTTGCTTTATTTATATCTCTTTCTTGTCATATGTTTGTCTTCTCTTTGTGTCTGCATATTCTCCATTTATCTCTCTTCCCCCTTTTTGATTTTTTTTGGGTAACACATTTCAGTCCTTTGTTGTTCTTTTACTAATGCACTTTACATTTTAATATCTAATTGTTCTATGGTTAAACAGTGCTATATAGGTAAACTTAACTTACCTTACCTCCCTCCTTCAGTGCTAGTGAGATCACTCTGGTGCTAGGTGACCATGAGATACGCTACGGCGAGGGCTCTGAGCAGGAAATCGCCGCCGAGCTGGTCATCAGGCATCCTGACTACGACCGCTACAACATCAACAACGACATCATGCTGGTCAAGCTGGCGAAACCTGCCGTTCTGAACGAGTTTGTGCAGACCATGGCACTGCCCACTTCCTGTGCCCCCGCTGGCACCCAGTGCCATGTCTCTGGCTGGGGGTCTACCAATAGCCCCTGTAAGTAGGAGTTACATTAAATGCCATTCATTTGTTCAGCAGATATCCAAAGAGATTGACTTACAAAAAATGAGGAATAACATTCAAGCTACAGACCTTGAATTAATACTACATCAATCAATACAATTAAGATGAGGGTGCAGAAGTAAAAGTACTAGTCAAAGTGTAAGATGGAGAGAATAGCATTATAGGCAGACAGAGCCAGTGGTATCGGTAGACGCGACCAGTTGAAGTGTTCTAAGGCAGAATTCAATCCAGCTAAAACTATGTTTGATGCTTAATGCTTTGTATTTTGTAACATACAGCTGTTGTTGATATTGTATAAATAGTTACACTGCAGTGCTGCTAAGATGAATACTTCTGCGTCCTCTATATTTCTACATGACTTCTGTCTCTATAAAAAAAACCCTTTATTATTCAAAGGGTGACATCTCAATCTAAAGTGCTCTTCAGGAAGAAAACTAACTTTCCTCTCCTCTCTCCTCTCTTCAACACCATCCTGTGCTCCTGGTCTAGTTGGCTGCAGGTGGTGTCTGAACTGTCTGGATTTGCCCATTCTGTCCCTGGAGGACTGTGAGAAGTCGTACCCCGACAGAATCACCTCTTCCATGTTCTGCGCTGGTTTTCTGGAGGGAGGAAAGGACTCCTGCCAGGTGTGTATATATGTTTAGAAATCATATGCAAATCTGGTAATCTCAATTGTATATGAAGGAAATTATGTACAATGTACAAATTAATACATCTACCTAATAGTATGTGAATTTGCCTAAACCACATACATTAGCCAGTGGAACACATTCTTTGACTTCTGAAACAAACTTCTCTCTCACTCTCACCCTACACACACACACACACACACACACACACATACCCACACCGACACCCACACCGACATCCACACACACACACACACACACACACACACACACAGGGGGATTCTGGTGGTCCCTTGATCTGCAACAATGAGCTACAAGGAGTAGTGTCTTGGGGTTGGGGCTGTGCTGAAGCAAATCGTCCAGGAGTCTATGCTAAGGTATCACAACCATATTATTTCATGCCCTGTTTTGCAGACCACTATTGTTTTAGAAAATACTCTTGTGTCTTCACTGTAGACTTAACTGTAATCCCCCCAGTGACTTACCACAAAATGGCCAGTAAAATACCATAACATTATCACTTCTGTATTTTGCATTACATTATGGGCATTTTGATGACGTTTCATATAATTTATGGGAACTTACTGGGAAATAGGTAGTTTGTGGTAGTGCTACTGTTAAAACACTTTCACAGCAGATAAGTGCTACTGTTACTTAAATGTGTGTCCAGTAACTTGTTGTTGCACACATTCATGTTGATGTGTTGGTCTGATGTTTCTCTCACAGGTCTGCCAATTCACAGACTGGATTAAAACTACTATGGCCTCCCATTAAAGCATTGGACTGGTTGAAGGAAATGACTACACCACTCTGATGCTTTCTACACCTGTTCTCGAAAGAAGCGCAAAGACCTTGCTGTGTGTGCATATCATTGTTCCATGTTTACCAGTTCCAGTGTTGTGATACAAAAATGATCAGATAAACATCATTTGCATTCAAACCTACTGACATGTTGTTCACTCATGTTTAGTTCATTTAGCTTTTCTCTTTCAGGGACCATGTACAAAATACATCATAAGAAACATGCTTTGTAGGTTACCAGATTTAGCTGAAGGCTCATTTCCATCTGCAGTCTCAGGACAGGTAGAAACTGTGTAGGACTACTGTCACACTGCATTCCATTTCCTACATAGTCGGCACTCAGTTTAGCAGGAAGCAGCTGAACTGGTGACTGTGAATAAACAAAAAATTACAAAAGATGGTCTATTACAGTAGTATCAGACATTCTCTGGTAGTATTTTGTGTATTCACTGTGACGATCCACCACATCGATAGATGGCAGTAAGACCACTAATAAGCTGACATTGCTGCAATAAGTAGCGACGAAAGACGACGAAGAAGGGTAAGAAGAAGAAGACGACGGCGACCATGTTGATTTAGCAAGAACAAACACAATAGAGACCAGTTGGTAAACGTGAGTTTGAGATTTCGTTGAGTTATACATACGAAAATTCGATCAGCATCGATGATAACATCAAGATAAGACTTACAGCAGAGATAAAAGGTAAAATATGTCGACTTACGTCAAATGTCTGTGTTGTTACTGAATATGAATGGCTTCCCTAAAGAGATATTATTGCTAACTGCAGCTAGCTGTTAAAGCTAGCTGAGACAAATTGGTAAATTAAGCTAATGCTAGCCTCGGCAGTCTAACGTTATCGTGGATTACTCGCTTCAAGAGATTTGCTTTCTGAATTTTCTGCAATTGCGAACAACAACAGACAGCTTCGTTTGGACCCTTATGCTGCAAAGATATCAATCCGTACCCTGTGTTCCCAGTTTTGCTAGCAATTTACTGGTGTTCTACCTGAACCACTAACGTTAAATAGGCAATGCAATGTTGAAAGTAACGTTATAGTAACTCAATGCAATAATGCAAGCGACGGATTTAGCCGAGGCTACCACTGAAAAGTTAGCCAAAACGCTACATTTAGCTACTTAGCCAATGTTGTTCTCTGCAGGAACGCTGTTGCGATGGAATTGCATAGCCCTGTCGAAATGCGGTAAATAGATGCGACTGGTGACGTCTAACGAGGCGAAATTGTGTTGAACAAGCATGCACTCTGAAAATGTAGATCAAAATGAGGAGCAATAGTGGTCATCTAACGTTAGCTGGGAAATTGGTGTACTGTTAGCCAACGTTAGCTTCGCCATTCTATTGCGTCGATTTCGACAGCACTTGCAGCTAGCAATACTTCGTATCGGGTCATGGTCTGTATAATATCCTGCCAATATTAATGACTAACGTAATGCAGTCCTTAGTGTATGTAACCAAAATATATTTTTTATTTCTGAATTGACTTCAAATTAAATATTTCCAATGGGGTTAGAATAAGTTAACACTCACTAGCCACTAGCTCAGTTAGCAGTCCAATGTGGATAATCGGGGCTAATTCATTAATAACATTAGCTACCTAAAGGTTTTTGCCCTAACCTTGTCCCTGCCAATTACACAAATTACTAAATTGCCTCACCTGCGATTAGGCAGGTCAATATATTATTACAATGTGCGCAACGCCAATCACGGAAAAGGTGGCTTTTTACCCACCGTAGATGACATGGGTGGCAGTCAAAGTTTGCCCCCTGCTGCAGAACTTTTTAACAGATCCAACGTGAAGTGCTTGGCGCCGTCTCGAGACGGGGTTTTGGTATTATAAATATTAGATGGGCTCTCAAACATGGCTGTGATACGCGACATAGTAAGACGTCTGAGCTGTTCACTCACCATTTTTGTATGCTGGATTATGTCCATGATTTTAGCTGCAGATATAATGTCAGTAGAACACTTTCAGAATAACAATATATTGGCAAGCATCCTAACGGGATATGTGAGCTGCCAGCGAGCATGCAAGGTCATGAACAGTGAGCCTGTCCTTGGCAATGTTTATGTGAAATTGATGAACTGATGTGTTATTTAGAGATAAACAGTCTTTCATGTGGTGCTAATTATTTTCTTCGCTCCCATCCTTCCTTGTCAGGTGACTGAGGTCTGAGTTGCTGGCCTGTTTAGTGGAGGAAACGCGACTCTCTCCTCACCTTGTACACACACACACACATAAACACATGCTAACTGACATACAAGCGCACACACATACAGGTGAAGTCTGTGGAGAACTACTATTACAAGAAAGACTACAAAGTTTAAGTTTGGGCCGTATATACGCAAAGGGAACTCTTGGAGTTTTGGACTACTGTTTCCCAGGATTGTCTCTGTTTTTGAAGCATCAGGAATTTTTGGTATCAGAAAATCCACTTGCAGCACGACTGCTTGAGAGGAGAGGATTCACAATTTCACCAATACATTGTCAATACAATTTTTTGAAGAGGAATTAACAAAGAAAATCCTTTGCAGTTTTTGAAAAGCAGGAAAAGACTCTATAACCAAGAGAGAGCAAACAGCTGTTTTGATGAACTGACTTTAGTTTTTGGAAAACAGACTGAGGGAAAAGAGAGATTGAACTGTTTGAGCACGAAACGTGGATATTTTTCAGACTCTCTCTTCAGTATTGCCTTAGCTGTTCTATTGCAGGATTTGTACTTTTGTGAAACTTGTCTGCATATAATTTTCTATATTGTGGTCAGGTCTTCTATATTTATGCATATAAATGCTCATTTCTCTTCTTTTGGAAGAGCTGGAGTGAAACTTATTTTTCATGACGCCAGTGGCTCTTATTGAAAGAGGCTACACTGTACGTCCACTTGTCTATATGTAAATACTAAAGACACTTCTAAGTAAGTTCGGATTTAAGAAATAGAGTGCATTATAAATGCTTTATTAGCTTTTTTTGGTATTAATACTCCGCGAAGGGCAGTGGAACCTTACCGAGAGGAAAAAAAAAAAACTTTAAAAGACAAAGGAGTCAACTGAAAAAAAAGAAAGAAAAAAGACTACAAAAGAAATGGCAACAGCAAGAACAGAAAGCATGGGCCCCGTGGTGATGGGTCTGAACAAGCAGAACGGGCAGCTACGAGGACAGACCAAACCTGTCTCCCAGTCAGGACCCAATGCTGTGAGCACGCCGCCTGGAAAGATGCCAGCAGGAGGAGGTGCCCAGAAACCAGGGGGTGGCACCCAGGAAGGCGGCATTAGGTGGGTCTCTCCCTCCACACACTTGTCACCATCACTGCCTCTTGGCAAATGCTTACCATTACTAGTGGTATTTGTATTTATCAGAATACTGTTTAGCACAGGGGAGCTGAAGATTTGCGTTCGTGGAGTGTGTGTTGCTAAAATTTAGCTTTCACTACGTGTTACATTCTATAAAGATTAGACCAATCTTTTAAAATAATTTCTACGCTAGAACAGGTGATGAAGGCAGCTCTGTCTAAAAGAGAATGTAAATCTGTGCCCAGTAGTGATGTTTGGTATGTCTGCATTGTTTTGTTTCAACTTAGGTTTGGTGATGACTGGAAGAAGAGCTTACTGCTCCCCCCCAAAGACACTAGAGTCAGAACCTCTGTAAGTATATTTGTGTTGCAGACCTAAACAGGTGTCCCTTTCCCAAAAGTAAGTTGATAACTACGATGCACCTTCCATGGTAGCGTCACTGCCAAATGGGAGTCAAGCGTAAACTATACAGAAACACGCTGTCATTCGGTCATATATCGGTCACATTTTACTAAGAGCTAACATGCTCTTATTATTTAAATAAATAAATAAATAAATAAAACGTGATGTGTGACTATGAAGCCTATCTTAAGTGTTTGTGCATGCGCAACTCAAATCTACTGACTTATATCTGGCAGTGGCACTACCAAAGTAGTTGCTATCATAGTTAGCAGCTCTGCTTTTGGGAAATGAACCCAAGAGCAGTATTATATTATTATTATTGCTAGTTAACATTTTATTGGCAGAAATATCAACCTTTAAAACATTTAAAATCCTCTCCTTCTGTCCTCCCAGGATGTGACTTCGACCAAGGGGAATGAGTTTGAAGACTACTGCCTAAAGCGGGAGCTCCTGATGGGGATATTTGAGATGGGCTGGGAGAAGCCCTCCCCGATTCAGGTAACCATTCACATGGCCGAGACTCCTACATATTATGGTTATTGTATTTAGCAGACCAAAGTGAAGTTTGTCAAAGTTTGTCCAAAGTGACATGAATATGAACATTGCAATAGTTAAAATGAACACTAAATGTTAAGTTGACAAGCCAACATTAAGAAAATAGTGATAATAATACAATGTCAACACAATGTCATATCAATAACGAAAATAAATAAATAATAAAGTTGAAAAGCCTACACTAAGCACAATAATAATAATAGTAATAATAACAATATTAGATAGTTTGATCAACAGTTAAAGGGAAACTATGCAGGTTTGGCGATTTCATCGTCGGTTTCGCTTTCGCTTTTCGTCCTGGTGGCACAAACTTGCATGTGTGCTTTTTCCGCTCAGAGGTGCTATGGGGAAAGCGAGACAGCAGTCATTCAATCCGAAATAAGTCAAATAACCATTCCAAAGGCTCCGAAGCTGATTAGTTAAGGCAAGTTAAGCTAAAAATACTTGCATAGTTCACCTTTAAAATTAGTTTTACATTATTCATTAAGCTGACACTAGCCACTTTCACACTGACAAATATAACGCTAAATTTGGCCGAATTTAACGTTAAGGCTGTTCCTTTCACACTGACCGACACGGGGAGGGGAGTCAACCCGCCTCGGCAATTGAACCCGTCTCGAGGGGTAGTATTATTGCCGAGGCGGGCTCAGTGTGAAAGGAACAGGTCAACCCCGCTATTAGGGGTGTGTGACTGATGATGTATTTGGCAAGGCAGGAGTTTAAAATACAGGAAACACACAAGCGATGAGGACAACTTTTAGCTGCTGTGTCCACCAATCGCGTTTTTTACGCTGAGAGCTCCCTGAACCTCCTTTTCTCAGCGCTTCGGTCAAGTGTTTATTGTTGCTATGTTACCAAAACCGTCTGCTGCCAGCAGCACGTCTTTTTGGAACGTTTGCCTAATGCTAGCTAACTAGCCAACGAGCTAACTGAAATGGCAGCAGTCGTTCAGGACTCAGCACATTAAAATATGACTTCAACAGACAAAAGGACCTCATTTGGCATTCAAATGACAAAAGTGGCCCGCCATCATTTGGAAACTAAACCATGTAGCAGTAGCACTAGCATGACAGTTGTGTTTATCAGTTTATCTCCGAGGTCCGAGGCATGGTTAACGTCATTGTTCACTCCCAAATTGCGTGTGATGTGCTGCTAGGCAACGCCTCCCAAAACTCGCCTCTGAACTCGGCTTCAGGCAACCCGGGACAAAAAAAAAAGTCTAAAAGTTAGGAGTGGATGTACTCTGAGAAGAGTTGGGGTCTTCAAGAGCTTCTTGAATATAGTAGGTCACCCCTGCTCTGGAAGCACTTAAAAGTCTTTCCATCATCGGGAAGCTACAAGTTCCCATGCACGAGCCAGCCCAGTAACGATATTAGATTTAACTTGGAGTACAAAGACATATGAGAATAGATAAGTGGATGTCAAGGCGATGATCATTTTCTTACATTTCTTGAATTTCCCCTTGGGGATCAATAAAGTATATATAGCTCTCCATCCCTGCACCAATACCTCATGGAGGTAGATCAATCCAGCACAGGTCTTGGATAGTGTTTCTAAGGCAGTCTGGAAACTAACACCCAGATTTTCGCCTGATGTCGGCGACCAATCACAGAATAGGGGAGAAAGCAAGACCATGATAGCTATGCACAGGCACATTTGATAGACATCCGTGGCGCCCGATGAACGGATCTGGGCATTTTTTCAAATACGAGAAAATGAACGTCTGTTTGCCAGACCACGTCTCATTTGAGAAGTGGTAGGCGCTAGCCAGGCGAAGTACATACGTTGAGTTGACATCAAATCATGTCATTCGGATGTGTTTTGAGAAAGTTCGATTTTACCGTTTTTAGCCAAAACTCGTTAGCCTAGAAGTGAAGCATCTCCTTTCGTCGCTACAAAACGCTTTTTTTATATTCTATTCGGATAGAGAGTCCAGAATGAATTTAATCAAGCTAGTACCTTTCCGGAAATGTCGCTGCTGCAGCTGGGGAACATTTTAGCAACACTTCAGCAACATTTCCGGAAAGGTACTGACTCGATTAAATTCATTCTGGAGACTCTATCCGACCACATTAAGACCTCGGGATACTTCGGTTTGGCTTTAGGGACCCTCTACTCACTACCACGTAAGTGTAATGTTGTCTGGAACAGTAGAATAAAAATAGCGTTTTGTGGCGGCGAAAGGACATGCCCGGGTCACTTCCAGGCTAACGAGTTTTGGCTAAAAACGGTAAAATCGAACTCTCTCAAAACACATCCGAATGACATGATTTGATGTCAACTCAACATAGGTACTCCCAATCATCCGTAAATTAATCTAAAGTGCATTTTTCTCCGGATAGTCCCTTTAAGTCCTGCAGTCAGCCCTCCACCCATTGGCCATAACATTTCAACTACCAAGCTGTTGCATTCCTCAAGGCTTATACTCCATGCCACTGTTGTGTATTGTTCATGTCCTGTGATGGACAAGTTTGCAAAGAAGCACTACAAACTAACTGACAAGCAATGGTTTAAATAACCAATTTTTTTTTCAAACTGATTTACATTTATTAAACTGACCTCCATTTGTGCCGGTGTCCCCTTTGCAGGAGGAAAGCATCCCCATCGCCCTTTCTGGTCGTGACATTCTTGCGAGGGCTAAAAACGGGACTGGAAAAAGTGGGGCCTACCTCATCCCCCTGCTGGAGAGGATAGACCTGAAGAAAGACCACATCCAGGGTAAGGGCTCGCTTCACACCTTCTCTTCAGTCTTCAGTCTTTTGGGGTTTTTTTAAAACATAGATTTCAAGGTCACATACTGTTGGTACCCAAAAAAACCAATAAAACTTGAAAAAGGCTTCAGGCCGAAATGTTCTTTCAATAAAATTGGCATCGGAAAAGAGTGCGGTCTCCTCCGGTTTATCTACCATCACCTGCATCCAGCAGCTAAAGTAGCCAGGCAGCTACAGCGCTACACTCTGGGGGCATGATCCTGAGCCCCATGTTCATGACCTCAGTCTTGATGACCTTGAGAAACCGCTGGAATTCTCCTTTAACTCTTGTGTACGATCCACAATGTATGTCTTCCTTTTTTCCTTAAGCAATAAGCCCCGACTTGATTCAAATTTTATGTTGATACATTAACAATTAGTCCCAAAGCAGTTACATATATCTTTTTATTATTATTATTATTTTATTTGTTTTAAACTACGAGCATGGTAGGCCAAAGGAAGGGAGCAAGCATCATTAATACCTCAGGAAAATGTGCGCTGTTGACTATGCCACATTTACAGGTATTTTCGGAAGAGTTAGGTATTCAAGAGCTTCTTGAGCCCTTTTACAAGGATGTAAATCCGCTTTCTCCGGTGAAAGGCAGAGCCATAAAAAGAGGGAGTTGTGACGCTCTTTGATGTCACCGCCACACAATCAGAAGCTGTTTTCAGACTGGGAAGCATTACATTTGCGTTACAGAAATAGCGGGCTCAGGGGGATTTCGCTGTGTGAAAGGTAGACGTGTTTTGGTCCCATTATGTAGATGGTTTAAATAACTGCTCTCAGTGTTCATCATCACTGTCAAGAAGCTCTTGCATCGGTGGAATTGAGTTCTGAAACCCTATTTCAAAAGTGCCGTAGTGGCGTCCATATAGTTAACGTAAACACAAATAATCGTTCGTAAATTCACTGGGAGTTGGAATGCTTGTGTTTTTCGAACTTCAGAGTTTTATTCTATTTTTCAGAGTGTCAGATTGAATTTACGAACGCACCCAAACTGTCATGCTACGTGGTTTAGTTTTCAAATGATGGCGGGACACTTGGAGTTGATGTGTCTTGCCTCTTCAGCCATTCATTTGCGAATAAAAGTTCATGGTCATGCTTTTGTTCTGTATGTGGATACGTATACCAACGCTATGCTCAAGAAATGGAGGTAGTCAGACAAGAATATGATTAAGAAGTTATAGCGCCAGTTGGCCATCTTCCCAAATGAAAAGAAAGGTAGCGTTGAACTTGCGGTTAAAGCTGTCCTCGTCTCTTGTGTTCTTCTGACCCACTGTTATGTGTCCTGTCTTAACCTCCTGCCCTGCCAAATACGTCATCAGTCACGGATATGATCTAGTCTCTACCTCTTGTATTTTATTTTCATAATTTATCTACTCAGTTGATGCCTGCCCTGTGCTATAATTTCCCGTATTATAGTAGTAGATTGAGTAGATCGATTTGCGTCATTCAGTCACATCTTGTGGTTGTAGTTCACTGGTGGTCTAATCTGTGTGTGTTCTTGTTCTCTTCCTTTAGCTGTTGTCATGGTTCCCACTCGAGAGCTGGCCCTTCAGGTCAGCCAGATCTCCATACAGATCAGCAAGCATCTGGGCGGAGTCAAAGTCATGGCAACCACCGGCGGAACCAACCTCCGCGATGACATTATGCGCCTGGATGAGATTGGTAATATTCCAAACCCAACTCAAGATTACTCTTGAGTTGCTCTCATATCAGTGATTCTGTGAAGAGATCTGTGCGTCAGATGTGAAATGTAACTATTTGATGTTGCTGCTTAAATGTTGCTCTCTACTGTGTTTTCTCCATACAGTTCATGTCGTGATCGCAACACCAGGGAGAATTCTGGACTTGATTAAAAAGGGTGTGGCCAAAGTGGATAGAGTTCAGATGATGGTCATGGATGAAGTAAGTGGTACAACCTAGTATATGTTTACTAAAGTTACTGAAAAAGTGAAAGCTAGTTCATGTAGCAGGAAATGTACATGCATGTTCGTAACTCATGCAACACATTGTGTGTTTCCGCAAACTTTTTGTAATCATTCTGTTGCAGACTTCTGTTTCATGCACAAACTAAGTGTGTTTCTATGCATGGTATATCTGAAATTGTATTAAGCCATGCCACTCTAATGTTTGTTTCATGACTATGTCAGTCTTCAGCTACAACACATTAAGATGTCTGGAAGCAATGCAATGCACTTCTGCTGGAGAATATTGAAAAACAGTGTTTCTTGGCTTCATTCTCTGAAAGCCTTATGGCCAAAACATTGGTGTATTCGCTCTTGAGTAGGCCAAAAATAAATTGTTGAAACAGAGATGAGTGTTATGAAGATTGTGTTCGCAACCTCATTACTTTTGAGTAGTTAGTTTGAAATGCTTATTGGCTGCTGGTGTGGTTTTAGATTTTAAAGGGCTCCCCAGAGTGTATAACTGTAGCAACTTGAGCTAGGTAGCACTGTTTTTGTACCAACAGTACTCGGTGACCTCGAGAAACAGATCAAGGAGAACTCAAACCAGTTAAACGGCATGTTTTTTTTTTTCTCTCTTCTAGGCAGATAAGCTGCTCTCTCAGGACTTTGTGGTGCTCATCGAGGATATCATCAGCTTCCTGGACAAGAAACGCCAGATTCTGCTTTACTCCGCAACCTTCCCCATCAGTGTACAGAAGTTCATGGTAAGAGACATGCCAGGCTTGATGACCTTGAGAAACTCTTGTGCGCGATCCACAATGTATGTCTTCCTTTTTTCCTCAAGCAAGTGTGTATGAGAGAGACAATTTGCTGTGGTTGAATATTTAAAGTATTTTTCCAAGTTTGTTGTTATGATGGCTCTTACAAATTGTATCTGTGTGTTTATTGTACAGAGCAAGCACCTGCAAAAACCTTATGAAATCAACCTGATGGAAGAGCTCACTCTAAAGGGCATCACCCAGTTTTATGCCTATGTCACGGAGAGGCAGAAAGTCCACTGTCTCAACACGCTCTTCTCCAGGGTAGGTCACGGTGGCAAACCTATTAAATCTCATCACCTACTCCCCATGTTGCCTCCCTCCCTCCCACCCACCCTCCATAGTAACCTGCATCTCCTGATCCTTCCACCCATAATAATCTTTGCCGTCCGTCTTTGTTTATCTTTCACAGCTGCAGATCAACCAGTCCATCATCTTCTGCAACTCTACCCAGAGGGTGGAGCTGCTTGCCAAAAAGATCACCCAGCTGGGTTATTCCTGCTTCTACATCCACGCCAAGATGATGCAGGTTAGGCATCAACAGCATTGTGTATCATATCGTACGTGTGTCGCCACAACAGACTCCAGTCGAGTCATGTGGGGACTGAACAACCTCAGTCCTGCCTTGTAAACATAAACCATTTACGCATCTATCATTTACATTTACAGTCATTTAACAGACTTTAAAAAAAAAAAAAAAATATCCAAACCTTCTTGAATGAGGAATGACATTTAAGCTACAGTGCTGCTAAATGCATGTTACACGTTCGCTTCTTGCTAATCTTCACTCTCTCGCCTACAGGAGTACAGAAACCGTGTGTTCCATGACTTTAGGAATGGGCTTTGTAGGAACCTGGTGTGCACTGGTGAGCCAAATCATTTATCAAGTCATTTATTCTGAAGACCCATTATTGCAAGTCAGTGAGGCAATGGCCTGGTATCTTCAAAATGGTAACACGTGATTCTGTCTCTGTGTGCATGCGCTAGACCTGTTCACTAGAGGAATCGACATTCAGGCAGTGAATGTGGTCATCAACTTTGACTTCCCGAAGAATGCAGAAACCTATCTGCACCGCATTGGTCGATCAGGTGGGTAAAACGCACCATAGCATACAGGAAGAACACTTACCATGCCTTATATCGAAGTCCCAATAAGCAGCCATATTTGGTCATGGCATGATGCTCTCAGTAGCCCAGTTCTCAATGAGTCTTTAGGGCCGTTCACACCAAGAACGATAACTATAAACAAATATTGCTCTTGTTAATATGAATGACTACGTTCACACACAAACTATAACGACAAGAAGAACAATATTGTTGGGATCATTTTTAGTCTTTGAGAACGATTAAAAGCTTACAGCGAATTAGAACCGTCACATTTTAGCCATCACGTTTGTTAACACGAGGAGAGACCCTTATCGTTGGTTGGCGTGGAAGCTTTTGTCGTTATAGTTATTTTTAGTGTTCTCGTTGTGACTGCCCCTTTTAATCTTGCATTTTTGTATCCATACTTCTCTCCGCCGCTCTCTGTCACCATGTCCATCTCTCCAGGGCGCTTTGGGCACCTGGGTTTGGCCATCAACCTGATCACGTCTGAGGACCGCTTCAACCTGAAGGGCATCGAGGAGCAGTTGGTGACCGACATCAAGCCCATCCCCGGCACCATCGACAAGAGTCTGTACGTGGCGGAGTACCACTCGGTCTCACCGGGCGGCGAGGAGGAGGAGGAGGAGTCGAGACGTCCCGTGGCCAAGCCCAGCCAGCCCTAAAGCAAAGCAATGATTGGCAGGTGAGAGCGGTTGTTTTAGAGACCACGTTTGTCTCCGGTCTCCTGTCTGAGGTCTGAGTGTTTTGTAAGTGTGTGATCGTCATGTCACTTCTGGGAAAGATTGTGGATTTTATGTATAATGGTAATATAGTATATATGGTAATACAGATGCCCCTAACTAAACAGTTAGGGATATCTGGCTTTCAGGGGAAATTGAATGTGTCAGTAGAGGAAATACTGAAACATTGAACAGTTGGACATGCACATTCAAAAGAGGTGGCCACATTAAGTTCACCTTTAAATGTTTTGGATTTTAGGTTCATCCTGAAATTTCACCCGAAAGCTGAATATGCCTGACTTTATGTCAGTAGTGTAAACATTGTAACATTTTGATCCTTGAATCTTTAATCTGGCTGTCCATAAGCTATGCGGGTTTTATGTGTCTGTGTAGCAGTGGTATGAAGTAGAAAGTGAACCTGGACTAACTATTCTTTTCTGTTCTCTTCTGTCCCTGCAGGACCACAGGCTTTGGGCTCGCTGGCTTTTGCACAGACGTTTGCTTTTGCACAAAGGCTTCACACTCCTCTATGGACTCTCCTTTTTTTCCCCTGGTCTTTCTTTCTTTTTTTTCTTTCTCCTTCATTCTTTCATACCCTCAATTTTTCCATTGCCGTGCCAGATTACGTAAAACGTTTCATTCTTGTGCACAAAACTGAGTCATGCAACTCTGGCCCTTATTTATTTTGTATTTTTTTCTAAGAAGGAACCTTAAACATTCCAGAGTCCTTGAGTGACTTGCAATAAATAAACAGGACCGAGGGCCTGCAGGATTAGGTAGATCCCAAGCGTATGGACATCATTGAAGTGACCAGAGCTGGCTGTTGCTCTTTCTTATATAGCATTTGGTTTGGAAAAGAGAAGGAAAAAACATACTGATTTCTGAGGCAGTTTTAGGAAATGGAGACGTGGTTTCATCTTCATACACACAAACATACACACAAACATGCACATGTGTGCACATTGGTGCGCACAAACACATTTTTTTGTTTGTTTTTGTTTTTGCTTTTGGTGTGTGTCCTTTTAAAGAAGCACACATGTATACACACACACACACACACACACACATGCCCTGTCACTTAAGTGCCTTTATTTCTGACAGGCCAACTGTAGGCGTTGAGATGTTGACAAAGAAAAGCTGACTATCCTAGCTGGCATCTTTGTGATGCCCAGAGTTTAGTCTAACCAAGAAGGAACAGTTGATCCTGCTCAGTTCTGTTGAGAGGATTCCCCGTATGATGTGACACTCCACGTACTGGCAGCCAATCGGCTTCGAGTCACGCCAAGATCCAAGGGCATCGAAATTTTGTTTGGGCTGAAAATGAGTAAAAAGCACAAAAGCTTATGGTGCTTTTTTTAAAAGTGAGACCTCATTCTTCCTTTTTTTCTCTTTTTTTCTATTACAGGATTCCTAAAAGGATCCACTATAAATGTGACCGTAGATTATCTTTAAGCACCTGTTTGCAAGAATCGTTGGCAATTATGATTAATGCAAGGTGATGAGTACTTCCTTTTTTTTCTGAATTGGCGCAGGGTCATGCGTGATGGGATAAGGCTTTGGCCTTCTCTGGCCTTTTCATGTTGCCATTTTGAGCTCTGAAGGACCTGTCTGTATGTCTTGTCTCCCAGTTAACTATGCATTTGGCTGCCGACTCAGCTCCATGCTTCATTAATCTACGATGCTTAACGGCAACACAGCCACACACCAACCCATCTATGCTCTTTAATGTCCTCCTTTAGAAACATGGCAATAATAACAATAACGTAAGCCTGCTAGCATGATTTCCTGCATTTTGAGTTCTTTCTTCCTACTTTTGTGAGATCAGTTTCATCATGGAAATTGCAAAGAAACATACGTCGTTTGACTTCTACCAGGCGCGTGTGACCACCTAGCCTGATACTTGGGCTTGGGTCTTGTGACTTGCAGGCTTTTATATATTTTTTATGCAGCATAGTGCTTTGCATGCTATAGTAGAACTTTTTCAGGGCCAGTCAGTCATAGCATGACGTTTTAGCTTCATGAGTGGAGCTCCAACCGCCCCCGCCGCCCCCCCCCCACACACACACACACACACACACACACACACACACACACACACACACACACACACACACACACACACACACACACACACACACCTGTCAACCAGTCAATGAGGGTAAAGTTTTATGCTATCAGCCAGCCAATGAGCATCAAGCTTCTGGTCAGGCTCCTGCAGTGATGAGATTTGATTGGTCAGAGGAGGCTCGCGCTGAGGCAGTTACTGTTTGAAATAAGAGCCGCCTGACTCAGTTTTGTGCACAAAAAATGGCTTTTTTTTTGTTTTGTTTTTTTGTTTTTTGTTTTTTTGCTGGGAAAAAAAAAATCAAAAATTGCCCATTACTTTAAAAAAAATCAATTTATTTTATCATGCAGCTCCTTTCTTTCTCCTTTTGTTCTAACTGGCAAACCGGTGAATGTACTACAGTAGTTTTGTGAGTTTTCTGATCTTTCCATGATTAACAGAAAGCTATAAGAAGCTCATCTGTGTCCCCCAGCTTACAAAAACCCACTCTAGCAGACCCCTTGGCACTGTTGAACAGTTCATATCTCAACAAACATGGTCACATGCTAAAATGTTAACAATTATGTTGTCTTTTTATTTTTGTTGTTTTTATAAACCTAGCAGGAAATGGGCCGGGTTGTTAAAAACATTTTTCCTTTGTGCATGTTTGTTTTGTTTTCTGGAACATTTGTCCCTTTTCTTTTCCCCCTCTGTGTGTCCAGCTTTGCACTTCATTTTCCTGACCTGTCCTCTCTGTAGTGTCTGTCCTGACCTGGTTTCTCCGTAGTGTCTGTCCTGACCTGGTCTCTCTGCAGTGTATGTCGTGGCCTGTCTAACAGGCTCTCCGCTTGACTCACTCACTGGAGTCTGGTTTTTGCGCTCTTCTCTGAAGCATAAACTGTAGCATCTTCTAACTGGCAGCTGTGACGTTGTACTTTTTAAGTTTAAGTTTGGTCTTTGTCCCTGCTGCAGATGAAAGTAGCGGGAGGGGTGGGGGGAGGGATGTTTTAATTTTTTTTTTTTTTTCCCCAAGAAGGGGGAGGGGAATGTCATTTTCTTGATTGGGCTGGGTAGTGATGCATTTTGCCAAAAGTGGGTGAAGGGGTGAATTAAAGGGGATGGTGGGTTAAGGGTATATACATGGAATGGGGTGGGTAGGAAGAGGTGGGCCAAAACAAGTTGGGGGCAAGGGGGGGTGGGGGTACTCATGGGAGTAGGAGTGTGTGTGTTGGGGGGGGGGGGGGGGGGGGGGGCGCATTGCTTGAGCCAAGTATGTGTGTTTGGAGGGGTAGGGGATGGGAGGGTGCTTGAGCCAAGTATGTGTGTGGTTGAGATTGGGGATAGACCATAGATCCGGGTGGGATTGGGATGGATTGGGGTGATGGGAATATTGAGACTCGTCTGGTTTGGTGATTGGGTAGTGTGAGGGATCATTTGACGGCGGGCCAAGGCCCTGGATTGTGTCACCAGTTGGCTGATACTGGCACTGAGAGTATAAATGGGCCTCTCCAAGGCTGCCCAACGTGAACAGCTCTTCATCGGTACTTGTGAAGTATTTCAGTTAACATTTGGAACAGTTTAGGCAAGAACCTGTGTCTGTTCTTTCCTTAAACTAAAACGCCCTTTGGCCTGTGCCCTCACCTATCTAAATCAGGGTTTGGATTTGAAGTCGGTGTGTAAAGGGAGGGGGGGGTGGGGGGGGTGGAGAGTGTGTGTGTGTGTGTGTGTGTGGGGGGGGGGGGGGGGGGGGGGGGGGGGGGTTGGTTGGTTGTCACCTGGTAGTTCAGGGCCTGTAAATGATGATTGTTGTTTACAGAGTGTTTGGCGTTTACAGGTTGAAAGCATGGAGTGAGCTGTTTAGACTGGATGTAGGGACGTCCATGTTGGGGTTTTGAAAGCTGATTTTCAGGACTTGTTATGAAAACCAAAAAGTATGAATGTATAACATGGACGCGTGTGTGTGAGTATGAAATGGGACGCATTCGTGTGAAGACTGCTGTGTAACTGTGTATGGGTGAGTGGGAATCAAAAACCAAGAATCTGTGAAAGAATGCTGTATCTTTTCCTACAAAGATGGGCTATGTTGTGAGGAAGTGTGTGTGTGTGTGTGTGTGTGTGTTCAAGTGAGTGCATGAGACTCTTGCCTGAGATGGAATGTTTGGCTGTGGCAAACAGTCTTGTGTGTGTGTGTGTATGTGTGTGTGTGTGTGTTTGCACCCTTGTGGGAGTGAGTGTGCGAGTGCAGGCGTTGTGTGACCTTGGTGTTTACACACCCTGAGTAGAATCAAAACAAATTCAAACATGATTAGTTTCAGCCGCCAGTTATCCAGTAAAGACCCAGAACCACATTAAGCCCAGATCAAACCGTTCCCAAGACCTCAATTGGATCAAGGCCATAGGAATTCTCGGATGTAATGGTGGACCCATTTTCCAATCCAATGTTAAGATCCTAAAATGTTGAATTAAGTGAATTCCCCCTCCACTGCAATTTGTTTTGGGAATTCTGGTTTGTTAGGCTAAACATTGAATTGAATACATTTGTGAACCATTCTTTTTGTGTTTGAAATCCTAAATGCAAAATGTCATTAAATTGGAGTCTTTGAATGACATGAGGTCTGTTATAAGCCAGTTATGCACCTGAGAACTACTTTTTGTTTGAAATTGAAATGTGTATGTCATTAAATTGGAATTCTCAATGACACGAGAACTGTTGTATGTCTGTGTATAACAGTATAAGAAAAACATGGTGGGGAAAGGTTCAGTTCTTTTCTGTTTTTTCCCCTTTATTTTCGGTGTAGTTTTTGAGTGGAAATGGTTACGTTTTGGTGGAAGTTTTGTTTATTCTTTTCTGTTCCTTTCTCAATCTGAAACTTAAGCCCAAATGTTGATAATTGTTAAGCCTAAATGTTAATGAGAGAGGTAGAACCTTCTTCACACGGCCAGTTTTACCAGCACAGTATTATCTTTTCACCTTCTCCATAGAGAAGAATGTGGCTTCTGTCAGTCTCCTTTCCAAGCACCGCTGTTTGGGATGGATAAACCTGTCGGAGCATAATTACCCAAACCTTTTAATTCAGTAAATTCTGTGGGCCCCAGATGCCATCTTGAATTTTTGCATTTTGATTGGTATATAAAGCAGTTTTGTATTTGTTTCCCCCCTGATAGGTCATAGGTCACCATCACCTTTTATGCAGCCTCTGATTTCATAATGTTCTTTTTCTACCTCTCTCATTGAAATGAACTGTGTTCTTAACAAAAAAAAAAAAAAATACAGAGGGTTATCTGGCTAAATAAATAAAAACAATTGACTGCAACTCTTGCTTGTGTCTTCTTGTCTTATTAAATTTGTGGGGCCAGCAAAGCCTCCATGTGGACTGCACCATTAACAACATGTCTGTGTGTTCTTTTACCTATTCATGTCTGTTAAGATTATTGTTGTTCAGTTGGCCTCTTGCTGCATATGATTAATAGTTGCTAGAATTTAATTATGTGAAACGTAGGCTAAATGTTGGCTGTTTCCACTGGCTTAATTAAATAGGAAGTCCCTTGACCTTCAGAAAGAGTCCCCCCTCTCTTTGACAAAGCAGATATCCTTCGACGCCTCAACCAAGCTGTCTTGATGACGTTTTCTATCACCCAATCAGCAGACACAAGACTGCTTTGACCCGCCTCCTTGAAATTTCTTCGCAAAACGCCGTTCATTTTTCACCTCCAGGCTCCAGCATGTGAGAGCAATGGTCAAGACACGCCTTCATCTCAAATCATGCGTCTCTGGTGCGCCCATGCTTGCACACAACGGAGATTGACAGGCGAAGACGCAATGCATTGTTCGTCTGTCTTTTCCCCATCCAATCCAAAAGTCACATTTCCCAAGAAGGCGGTTCCTCTGTTGAAAACTCACGCTGGTTGCACGACTTCTTCGTTGGTGCTGCCGGGTGTTGTATCGTCCTTCTGTCCTGAGTCACAACGTGAGTATCAATCTTATATCACGAGGTTAGTATGAACATGGCTGTTAAATTAAAACAACGGCCATGCTCATAAGTCAAAATTCTCATGGTATATAATATGGAGATGGCTGCTTCATAACCTTCCTCCTGCGATTGGTGTTATTTTTAAGCTAGGATAGCTAGCTGGTTAGCTAGCTAATTCATTGGTCATAGCTCGCTAACGTTACCTGTCCTCAGATGTGATACCTAGCCAGGAAGCTAGCTGACTACATTGATTGTGCATGCCCCGTTTACGTGTAAATGAATTTAATGATCATAATCATGTTTGTTTGGTTAGGTAGCTGGCATTAAGAGCATAATGACTAACCTTTATAGCAGTGGAGAGTGGCCTTTCCGCCGTCCACAGCCTCACCGATTTACATCGTCCAGCGTTACAGCGACATTACCCTGACTTAAAAAGCTATGCTTATGAACATTTCTAAGTTGCCTTGCGAGTTGTAAATATTCTTCCTCGTAATATTTCATTTTATTGTTAAATTCAATGCACGCCTTCTAGTTCACTGCGCTCTCACGGTGTCATTCATTCATTCATTCATTCATTCATCGTTTCCTCCTCCTTTCCTCCTCCTGTCTCTCAGCATGGGCAGTGTTTTGGCTGCCAGTTCCCCAAGCCCTCCAGTGCCACCTCCAGGTGGCACCCCTGGCGGGGCAGGTCTTGTGTCTGTGCCCGCGGGCTTCACCATGCCCCCTGTGTCACCGGTTTCGCCCACTGCGGCGCCCACAGACCAGGCCGCGGACGGCGAATCACCGCTGCCCAATCCTGGCGCCTTTGAGGAATGTCACCGCAAGTGCAAAGGTGAGTACAGGAGACAAAAGGTCCTCTTGAACATCCATTTTAAACAGTATGGTGACCAGGCAGACTAGTGTGTCATGTTTTTTGCCCAGTTAAATTTGCAGACCTGTGCCGCCTGTCATGCCTCTTTCTAATTATGTATTTTCAGTTCAAATCTCCTGATAGTATTATTCTTTAGTTATACAGTCTAGTGAAAGTGAGCAAATCATCTGCTTGTGCACCTTATATGATTACAGTCTTGTGTGAAATTAATGAGTGAGATATCAGTGATATCTCATTCATTATTTGGGAATGCATGAAAGTTCAATGTCACTGACACCAGTGCTGATGGTTTTCTAGTGGGCTTGTGGAATCGCTGTGCTCTGTGCTGAGAATATACACTGTTAGATCTGGTTATGATTGCAGGCCATTGTAAAAGTTGGGAGTTTATTTACTAGTGACAGTTTAGCTCACAAGCCTATTTTCTATACATTGTTTGTAAAACCTTATTCTGAATATGCGGTTGCGTTTAAAGATCGGAAATATGTGTGCTGTAATGTGTTTGTAGTATGAGGTGTATGAGGGCAAATGTTTTGTTTTTTCTCTCTTGTAGAGGTCTTTCCTATGCAGATGGAAGGAGTAAGGCTCACGGTTAACAAGGGTCTCAGCAATTATTTTCAGGTCAGTCAAGGTCATTCGCTGCATCTGAATGCCTGTTTCTCCCTCTTTTATCTCAACACTTATTCTGAGCTCCATTTACCTCCTGAATGTTGCCTGTAAAGGCCTGGACACACCAACCCGACCGGCCGACCGTTGGCAGAAAAGCAGTCGGACTATCAGTCGGGCTCTCGTCTCCCCTGGTCGGTCAAAAAAGTGCCACTGCACACACCTAAGCGACACCGACACCGATTGTACGTTCTGCGCGTGCGTGAACTCTGATACATTACCCATAACTGCAGGCTTCAGAGTCAGCCGAGCCGAGTAGATATCATGCAGGATTCGCGGAACTAATTGCAACTAGTTTTTGGACTTCTCTGATTAAGCAATAAGAAAATATAAATATAATAATATAGTGTGTATTATTTTATTGCCATTGCTTGTGTGTGAGGCCAACGAAACACTCTCTTGGGCACGGAATAAATAACTTTTTGCCCGTGAACCTAGCTAGCCTGCTAGCTAATATTAGCACAGTAAACGAAAAGTGAATGGGAAATAACCTGAAATAACACACGTTCAGAAACTTAGTTCTAGCAAAAATAGTTAGGAAGGTTTATCAAAATGAGTTTGAAACTCACATCGCTGAATGTATGGCTAATAGTTAGTTTAAACGAAGTCCTCTGCTACCTAGATGTTTCAAAGGGTAGACTCAACCAATCAGATTGGTAATTGAGGCCGACGGACACTGGCCGACTCTACATGTCAGGTCGGCCAAAACTGGCCAAAATTGACGCCGACTCCCGACGGCACGGGACACACCAAACCGATTCGAGTTCCCGACCGCTCCCGAGTCGACTACCCGACAGCCGATTATCAGGTTGGTGTGTTCAGGCCTTTAGAAGTTGTTTCAAAATGGCTCAAGGAAAATTGTTGGACAACTACCAGATACCAGAGATTTCTTTGGCCTCAGGCATGTACAAAGTTTAACAGTTCTCTAAGAGGAGTGACTAGGACACAATGGGTGCCTCTCATTTATGTTTTGTACATCCTCCCTTCCTTCCTCGGTCCTCGTCCTCACTGATCTACATAAAGAATGATGGGGCGGAAACAATGGGATGGTCTATCCAGTGTTAGTTCTAGATCAGTGGGAACGAAATGGATGGTGTTAACCCAGTTTGCTTGTTTGTCTATCTGCCTGTCTGTCTGTCTGCCCCCTTCTGTCTGGGGTCATTAGGTGAACCACACCGTCATGCTGAGCACCATGGGCGATTCCAGTTACCGTTTCGGTGCCACCTACGTGGGCACCAAACAGATGGGGCCTGCCGAGGTAACGCGCTTCTTTTAGCGTCATGTGGTCATTCATAAGCACAGCTGAGGTTAAAGACCACTGTGATTTCCCAACTGTTAGCTGCGGCTTATACGCCGATTTTGCTAAATTTCTTCAGCTATGAGGTCAATACATGTCCTGTGGCTTATACACAATGCAGCTTATACACAGAACATTACTGTATGTGACTTCTAAATTCATTTATCACCATCATTATTGGTTGATTATGATGGTGATAGGAATGCCGTGGCAGTACAGCCATGAATTACCAAACTCATTGAGCTCTCTGATCAATACAAATGCATTGGAGTTTGTCGTTCTCAATATAACTCATGACTTATTCATTTGGCCGAAGCGTTTATCCAAAGCAGCTCACATGTTAATAACTACAAGGACTAGTCTGCCCAGAGCAATTCTGGGTTAAGTGCATTGCTCAAGAGCACAACACAGTGCCAGCTGGGATTTGAATCCACAACTTTTCTGTATGCCCTGCATGCTAGCCCAGCTCCGAGGCTCTTTATACAGTGTGTAATAAGTATGGTTGTGAAAAGTGTAATCAGTGATTTTTTCCCCCCGTCCTCAGTCCTTCCCAGTAATGGTGGGTGACATGGACAACAGTGGGAGTCTAAATGCACAGGTTATCCATCAGGTCACAGAGGGAATACGCTCTAAATTGGCCTTCCAGGTATGGACTTGGTGTGTGTGTGTGTGTGTGTGTGTGTGTGTGTGTGTGTGTGTGTGTGTGTGTGTGTGTGTGTGTGTGTGTGTGTGTGTGTGTGTGTGTGTGTGTGTGTGTGTGTGTGTGTGTGTGTGTGTGTGTGTGTGTGTGTGTGTGTGTGTGTGTGTGTGTGTGTGTGAAGAGTAGCACAACACAGATGTATACCTAAAGCCAGCGGCTGGATTTGCTGTCATCTAACTCGTCTTCTTTGGCGTTGTCCAATCAGACCCAGCAGCAGAAGTTTGTGAACTGGCAGGGGGACGCAGAGGTCCGTGGCAAGGACTACACGGCTGCTGTGACGTTTGGGAACCCAGATGTGCTGGTGGGATCTGGTAAGGCCTTAGCCTGACTCCGTCTGTCTACGTACTTCTCTTTTCCCTACAGTACTCCGTCAGGAATAGTTTGATCTGCATTGGTTTACTCCGGCAAGAGCATCTCCGTCCAACCAGCCAACCGAGGGTGTTCCTGAGAGCGATTGCATTTAAGTTGCAAGCCTGTCGTTGTTGTTGTGTCCCCCATAGTTAGCATGCATCATTACCAAACGTTAGTGATTAGACTCTCTGCGAATAGTCATGGTCTCCAGGCTAGTAAGGCCTGATAATATAGCAGAAAAAGAAAATAATAATTTCCATTCATCTACAAAGAATGAATGTGCTGTCCGCGATGTTTATAGTTCCACTTTCTGTTTTGTCGCATGTACATGTTTGGCCGTATAGATTTCAGACTGCTTTAGATCTGGTGTTAAATGAGAGCCGAACTCTAAAAATGTCTCTCTTCTTTTTTTTTTACCCTTCTCTAACTGCCTTTTGTCTTGGCTTCTTCTTTCACCACCTCCTCCTTGTATCCACCACTGTATGCTTCCTCTCTGCCTCTATATCTATCTATCTATCTATCTCTCTCTCTTTCATGCATCTTTTCTTTTTTCACACTTCTCTAACTCCCTTTTGGTTTGGCTTTTTATTTCAACACCTCCATTCCCTGTATCCGTTCTCTCTCTCTCTCTCTCCCTCTCTCTCTCTCTCTCTCTCCTGTTTTTTTTTTTGTTGTTGTTGTAATTTTTGTGTAAGTTGTTGTTTGGTGTATTTGGTGGGGTTGTTTTTTTGTTGGGGGGGTTTAACATGGGCTGTTTTTATTGCTTCTTGGTGTCTTTTTGACTGGCAATTAAGGAACCTCTAAAGTCAAAGTCTCTCTCTCCTTCTCCCTCCCTCCACCGGTCTCAGGTATTGTTGTGGCGCACTACCTGCAGTCCATCACTCCATCTCTGGCTCTGGGGGGGGAGCTGGTGTACCACAAGCGGCCTGGGGAGGAGGGCACGGTCATGTCTCTCGCCGGACGATACACAGGTGGGTTTGGGTTTTTATGTTTTATGTTGATGTTTATGCTTCTTTAAAAGGGACGATGCACATTCATTAGCAAGCTCAGTGAGTGGGCACAAAAGATTTTCCCAGATTTAACATGTCAGGATAGTTTTCATCTGCAGTCCCTGGCAAGTGGACTTTTATGTGGACATCCTACTACAGCACATAAATGCATAAATAGGATAAATATATATTGTTCCTCTGTCTGTATGTCCCTGTTACTGAGAGGTCTGCAACTGAATGTGTTCACTCACTGAACCCTCTTATATGTATGAAGGTCATTGTGTCCAGCGCCTCTAGTCTGAACGACCTTGATTGGTTGACCTTGCGTTTTTTGCTCCCACCCCCAGGCGACAACTTTATTGCCACTTTGACACTGGGGGGCGCTGGAGCGCACGCTTCCTATTATCACAAGGCTAATGAACAGGTGAGTGCTCCATCGGTCAGTGTGTGTGTGTGTGTGTCCCATCGGATGGAGCAAATTAGGAAATCCCACCATCTTGTTTGTTTGAACCTTTGTTACCTTTTTGGATGTTCCCGTGTTGTTAAAATGCTGCACACTGTGTTGCTGTCTAAAAAGCACCAATTCATGAACTTCTCATTGCCAATGACCTGTAAAGAGAACGGTTTCTGCAGTTTTGAGCTAACATGAAGTTAACCGTGCTGTTTCTTTCCCTCTGTTGTAGCTCCAACTGGGCGTAGAGTTTGAGGCCAGCACCCGAATGCAAGACACCAGTGCGACCTTCGGCTATCAGCTGGACATGCCAAAAGCAAACCTGCTCTTCAAGGGTAAGCCTGAGGCCTCCGTCTTGTACAGCTGAGCTTATTTCCACACGCCTTTTGTGTCTCGCTCGTGTGGTTGAATGGTTATGCTATTTGTCAGACCCTTTTGCCAGTTTTGCTTACAGTATATGAGTACTACAATAGTTTTAAAAATAGTCTACGTTAAGCATAACAGTAATAACGACGATAACAACACAGTGTTGTCCTGGTCTCGGCGTGCAGGCTCGGTGGACAGTAACTGGGTGGTGGGGGCCACGCTGGAGAAGAAGCTGCTGCCTCTGCCGCTGTCCCTGGCCCTCGGCGCCTTCCTCAACCACCGCAAGAACAAGTTCCAGTGCGGCTTCGGCATCACCATCGGCTAGAGCCAGACACCGTGCCCACCTCAAGGACTCTCGGGCACGCGGGTGCCCATCTGACTGACTGACAAACACAGAAACAAACATACAAACAAAAGCAAACAAAACAGAAAAAAGTAGACGGGACTGACTCCACCACAACCACAACCACATTTCGACTGGTAGCAAACCTATCTCTCTATTTCTCTCTCTGTCTCTCTTTCTCTCTCTTCTCTCTCTCTCTCTCTCTCTCTCTCTCTCTCTCTGACAATGCTCATTGCCCCCTTCCCCGGAGACCCTGCCCACCGTGATGTTCATCTCCAAACTGCTGTGCAACGCTCTGTTATTGCAACATCTTTATTCCTCCCTCTACCTCTTAAAGGAACCCGGAAGACGTGACGGAGCCTCCTTTTCGCATTCTCGTTCTCGCGCATTGCTTCTGGGGACTTTACATTCAGTGAAATGAGAGTAATGTTGCCTGCACTCTGTGTCAAGCACCTGACAATGTGTCAAGCACCTGACGTTTGTCTCCAGCTGTCCCTTGTCGTGTGTGGATGAGCAAAGCTGTGATCAGAGGGTCTGGTTGAGCAGGAGCAGGGATTGGGTCAGTCAGTTCTGAGGCTAGGGATTTTTGCAGGGTGGTGCTCAATTACATAGGCAACACCTGGAAATCTCAGAGAGATACACTTACGTACGAATACACACTGGATGCTATCCGGTTACATCATTTTTAATATAACCATTTTGTTATGTTGTCTAGTTCATCAATTTTTTTTTTTTTTATTCCTGTTTTTTTTTCTTTGTATTGTTCGATCTGTAATGAGCATCAGGGCTCGGTAATGTTCTACTAGTAGTTTGTTGGGTCAGGCTGTGATAATGTACGATTTTGTTTTTTTTTCTTTTTTCAACTTTATTATTTTTACTTATTTTTTTTCTTCATCATGGCAAATATATATGACATTATACATAAATATGTATAAATATAAATATATATTACCTGTACATATCTGCTGGGGAACAAAGATAAATGCAGTTTCTTATCAAGTTTTGGAGTTGGTGTATGTTTGTGTGTGCTAGGACACTTATTGTACAATGTCTCTTTCTTCTGCCAAATCCTTGGCCAATTTCCCAGCAGCACTACATAAACCATGCTTCCCACATTTCCTGTGGTAACCGAACCAGGGGGGGTATTCCAAGTATGTGTTTTAGTGATTAACCTGGGTAACTTGGAGTAAGTGGTAAACATTTGCCTAACAAGACAATAGCATAGGGCTCTTGTTGTAGTAGGTTTACCACTTACTCGAAGTTAACTTATCCAGGTTTATCACTAAACCACGTACTTATCCCCCAGCCATAAACTTCATGGTTTTCATGGCAATGGCCTTTACAGATGAGGGAACATTTGTTGTTATATCAGTTCGCTGAGGAATTACAACATGACTCCCCTCAGGTAGAGGCCATTTAATGAGGAATGATCCCAAAGATTGAAGGGAACCCCTTGGCACAGTCACATGACTGGAAATACAACTTTTAAATGTGTACATCCACCGGCCACTGGTAGATTTTTGGTTAAATTAACCCGTATTGAATCATTACTCTGTATACCAGCATTTGGCTCGTGGCCACATATATAGCATGCCAGAACTCCTAGATAAAATCAAAGCAACAAGATGATATTCTCAACGCATGTTCCAGTTGCTTGAATTGCTCGTAATTGTTCCAATTACTCATGCTTCTCAGAGAGAATGGCTGAACTCCTAGACATCAGAGCAGCAAGATTTTTTTTTTCTTAAAGCATGTTCCAGTTGCTCCAATGATTCCCAAAAGTTCCAATTATTACTTGTGCTTCCCAGAGAACTCCTAGACGAATGCGAAGCATTTAAAAAAGATCACTCCTATTGAGAAGCAGGCGCCCAGAGGGACGCGAACCCTCTGATGAAGGCCTCGGTGCTCTTGTGGATGTTCAGGGCGGTCTGGGTCAGCTGGCCGTGGAAGGTGTGCACCACGGGGACGGTGTTGCGCTGGATCTCCAGCAGGTTCTGGTCGATCTTGCGGCGCACCTCCTGCGTGTACGCCTCGGCGTGGCTCTCGATGGCCGTCACGCGCCGGCTCATCTCGTCCTCCAGCTGGCTGGCCAGACGCTCCGCCTCCTCGGAGATCTGCTCCCACACGCCCTCGCCCGTGTCGCGGGCCTCGCTCAGCAGCGACATCCCGAAACGCACGGCCGTGTCCACGCCCTCCGTAAGCTCATTCCTTAGTGGAGGTAAGAATGCAGATGACCGCTATGAGGTACAGACTACAGAGTGCAGATCTGGAGGGTATTTAAGTACGTGGCTTAGTGACAAATCTGGGTAAGTTAACTCCGAGTAAGTGGTAAACCTCCTAACAGAAGAACCCAATGGCTTTGTTTTGTAAGGAGAATAAAGCCACACAGCTCTTCTATTAGGAGGTTACCACTTACCATGTACATGAAATACCCTGAGGTCTTGCTGAAGGTAAAGAAAAAACAAAAAAATAAACAAAAAACACAAACAATTGTACCGTCGTTACACGTTATCGGTTAGCCATGTTAAAATTCTCACCTGACTTCACTGCCCATGGCATGTTGGAAGGCTCGCTGCACCTCCACCCCAATCTCCATCAGGGAATCCCAGGGGTCGGCCTCCTCCAGCCCCCAGGCCTCTGTGGGGTCACTCCCCAGGGCCACAGGCTCCATTAAGGCATGGCTTGCCACTGGGCAGAAATCAGTGTTAGATGGATAGATACACACACACACACACACACACAAACAGACACAATGACTCATAGGATGGCAATGATTTTGGTTGTTGTTTCTAAGATAGAGCGATAAAATAATGGGAGCGAGAGGACACAAGGGCATCGGAGTATCGGAGGTGTGCTTTCTTTTACTGCAGTCGCAGTGAACCAAATCGCAGTGTGTTTATCTAATCCATAATCATATATGGTCATCGTGGCACAGTCCATGTGCCAGCAGTATGCCACAGTCAAAGTTTATGCCATGAAAAAACTTGCTGTCAGTTCATTTTCAATATTGTTCCACAACTCTCACACTAATACAGCTGCTGACAAAAGTCTTGTCACCACTTGAGAAATGTTGTTTTTTAAGCAAAATACACACAGTTTTGGAGTTTTGTGAGAAAACAAAGCGGGACCATTTCTATAGCTCAACACAACTGAAACAATTGGTTTTCCCAAATAAAACACAAAATATCACCAAAATGCTGCGGGGAGTGAACTCTGTCAAATTGACACGGTCAAAAGTCTTGTCATCCTTCACAAAAAGTGTATTTTACACTGATAAAAGCACACTTTTCATTGTTAAAATCCAGTGCTAAAGTAGTCAGACGTCAGCTAGCATTCCTGAGAAATATCAGTCCAATTCTAAAGGACAGACTCCATTTCAATAACGTTCAGTTTAATGGAGGGCATGATGTTTTCCAAATATTTAAATACATAAATTCCTCCTTCACATTTTACTGATTTAAATGGAAAAAGTCAGGAAATAGCCCTCGCTATGGCCTGGCCAAGGCCATCACCTGGCTATGGCCATGCTTCATTTTAAACATCATGGATCTTTCAGGGTATTATTCTTTGTCCTCCTCTCTCTTTCTCTCTCTCTCTCTCTATATATATATATATATACAGTATATACACTATATACAGTATATATATATATATATATATATATCAATATTAATACTAATATATTATTGTATAGTATTGCAATCTAGATCACAAATGGAAGCAAACAAAGTGATATTGCATCTCAGGCAGAAAACAGATGTAAATACATTGACAAAACGGTGCAGGGTGATAGACAAGGTGTCCACTCCACTTACCACTGACCAATGCCAGCACGACCGCTGACAACACTTTCATCACAGCTTTTCAGTCCTTTGGAGAGATAAGAAAGTGTGGCATGTTCAAAACAGGACCTCTTTTCTTCTGGGTCCCCAAATGGCAAAATCAATGCTCAGTAGAAAGGCTCAGCTCTGTGAGTGACTGTTAACCTGTCTGAGTGAGCACGTAGTTGCAATCGCATGATTTCTTGAGGCGTTGTTGTGTAACACATACAGCGATTCTGCACGACGGTACAGCGAAGAAAGTCCACTGGCATAAACAGAGATAGCACTTTGTTTGGGGCCTTCCATTTGTAAGGCACTCAACAAAGTCAGTGGTGTGTGTGTCTGTGTGTGTGCGTATGCATGGATGTGTATTGGTCTTTGTGGGAATTTAAGGACGGGATTACAGATGATAAAAGGGGAAACAGAGCCTAGCAAGAAGATGCCGTAACAGACAACACCTTGGCCTTATCTTACTGGCTGTGCTGCTGACTGGCTGGTTAAAGTCCCAGTCAAAGTCTTATCTCGCCTGGATGGGTGTAAATGTCTAGGTGGACTATCTATCTGATAATTTCTCATTGGGGTTCATATCAATACAGATAACAGAACTGTACAGAGCCAACAGGGGGAAGAAATCACAGCTTAGGCATACTTTTCATCAAGTATATTGAATTGAATTGTTTGAATGAAACTAGAATTGTATTTCCAAGGAATTACCAGTGCATGAAAATGTATAGTTAAAACAGATCATGGTTGCTAGGGTGTTGCTAGGGTAGACATGGTGGTTGCATAGTTTAATGAAAGTTGATAGTGTGAAGGTAGACAGTTTAAAATATGAATATGGATAGCTCTGCTCACCCGAGACTCCTAAGGAGTGATGTGAACCACGCGTTGTAAAATGGTCAGACTTGACTCGACCATCAATGTCTCCAGTTAACCATAGCTTCCATTCTCTCATCTTTTGCATGTTTACCAGAACTAATAGTCATCAGTTACATAATGTAAAACATCCCGTATGTTCTGAATATATACCCTGCTCCAAGTGTACCGTTTTATATACTAATCATAGAGGAACAGTATGACAGTACATAAGAGTAACTGGTTTATTGCTCCTAGTGTAGTTAGCAGTCAACTTTCGACATGACCCCATTCATTTACTCAGGAATGCACAATGAAAGTAAAAACAAACAAAACAAATTGCTGCCAGTAGGTCAGATCATTTACATCTAGTTAAGGCAGTTGTGGGAACATGCATTCCTATGCTATTACATGAGATGTATAAGGGCAGCGTGACACTTTAATATGATTGAAATTAAACAATTAATTCACAATTAATTAATAATGCAATTAATGCAATTAATTCCCTTTTGTCAGTGACTCCCAAAACGCAGCAAGTTGGGTCTGCACGTTTACTCCGAGCGACTCGACGAACGACTCGGTTTCGTTGCGTATCGCCACCGCACTCTGCGTGAGCTGGTCGTGGATGTTCTGGACGGCATCGGCTGGGTTCGTCTGGACCGCCTGAAGAGTCTCATCCACCTTTTTCATCACCTGGCTCTCCACCTGGGACCGGAAGTACTCGGCATCCTGCTCCACTTGACGACTCAGCTCATGGAACATGGACCCTGCCTTGGTTCCCACGTCTTGAATATATTGACTGATGATATCCACATTCCCCGAGACCCTGTCGCTAAATAGAAAGAGATTGAAAAATAGGCATGTTTAAAATGGAGCAAAAAACTTTGATAGGCTAAGTCTTTAATTTTACCTATCTATCTATCTATCTATCTTGGTGTTTTTTTGGCTTTATAAGACAGGACAGTGAAGAGACTGACAGGAAGTGGGTGGGATCAGGTACCTGTGAGCTGGCTCAAACCCAGGTCCCACCCAAGGGAGGGTGTATAGAAGACCAAATGATAGGCACTGGGAGCTGAGTGTGGTTGCCCTTCTGGTGCTTTAGCCAGTTGCGCCACAGCGCCCCCTTCAAAGCCAATCGTGTCAATTATTCCAGATGATCTATGTAGTGCTTTTAAATACTTCAATAACATTTGATAAATGTACCTTAGTGTGTAGATTTTAATAAAATAAGGCCCATTAGGCCCATTCTATTGCAAATGGTATATCAATATCTACTCCTTACTCCTCTTGATGATAATCCTCTTTTTATTTTTTGAAGTAGGCCCAGATATGTAGAGGAGATTGACCCGCTTGGGAAATGGACAATGATCCATAACATATTATTTACTGTTTAGATCCTGTGCTACCTTCCGTGCCTCTAAAGTACTGTGTTGATTGGCTGGCTGGGATTATTTGGCTCTGGCCAAACCACCCTGTTTTTTGTTTTTATAACATATAGTACATCTGGGAGACTTTGTGGAGGAATTTGATGAATTTGACTATTAGTATTGTGCACGGTACCTTTAATACATGTTGTTAGATTATGTCCGTCTATTTGGGTTTTTAGTTATAATGTGTATTTACAAACAATGTAGGCCTATGGATTATCTAGGAACACATTGTATGAGTAGCCTATCAAAACTATTTTTTGTAGGAATATGAACACTTCTAAAATGAGAATGGAATGTGTGGTGTGCATGGTCTCACCTGATATCCTTGCCCAGCGCAGTCTGTCTGATTCGAGTCAGGAGGTCACCAGGCTGACGCTCCTCACCACCGTCCACCCATTCCCAGTCCCTGCCATTCCACACATAAGCACCTCGGCAAACATCTGTAAGAAAATAAATACCTAAATGAATGCCGGAATGGGGATTGTAGATTTGTAGAATCGGCAAAACAGTCATTTCAGGAAGAACAGTATTGTTCTGACACATCAGGTTCTCTGTGAACTAACCGGAATAGACAGAATTGTTTGGATGCAAAACTGAACAGCAATAGCATGCTAGGTTTGATTTTGTATATGACTACATCATAGAATATAGTTCTATACAGTCTATGGACTACATTGATGAAATCTCCTGTCTTAAAAGGCATTAGGCTACTTCACAGAAAATTTAATTAATTAAAGGTAGGGTTGGAGATCCTGGAAAACGATTCCAGCAAATCGTTTTCCAGGATCTCCAACCCTACCTTTAAGCAAGAATATAGGTTAAATGTACAAATACTGTATCTTAGCTGTAGTTGTATAGTATACAGTAACTGGAAAAATATTAACAAGTAAATAAAAAGACTTACCACCTATTAGCATCAGAGAGAGAAATACCAACGTGGCCCTCATGGTAGATCACAGATTGAGAGACAGAGATGTGTTTAAATGAACACGACACAAATGGTAAAATGCGATTTTATGACAATGCAGGTTAGAGGTTCCTTCCCTATATGGTGTAACTGAGTGCCTCTGGAGGACGTGGGAGTTGATTGCAATGTGTGATGGCGGTTTGTAGGTACCAATTTAAGTCACACCCTCTCTTTGCAAACTCCCAAGTTCCTCTCCTGTAGGCTACCGCTGGATTTTTTAGATCAAAATGTTGTCAGTTAAACTAACTCCATTTTTGGTCCAAAACAAGTCACAAAGGAGGACCCTGCGGTTAACTGTATGGTGTGCACATAATAAATAGCTAAATAATTTTTATGTTGCAATCAACACGTAAACTTAGGTCTCTGAGATTATTGAAATCATGTCCCTCTGAATTATCTAAAGACCTGTATGCTATGACTTCATTTGCAGCCTTCATTCTATCCATACACATTTACATTTACAAACCCAGCTCTACAGAGAACATCTCCTCTCATAGCACTACTACAGACAATTGCACTCATTGATGCACTTATTACACTCATTGATGCACTTATTGTGGTTTTTAATTTGTTAGAATTGCTCTTAAAAGCCTAAATGTTTTTACCATGTTGTAAGTCACTTTGGTTAAAAAGCGTCAGACAAATGTATTGTAATGTAATGTAATGTAACATATTCATTTAACAGATGCATTTATCCAGAGCAACTTATATGCCTATGTCAATTATTACAAGGGCCATTGTCTCTGAAGCATTTTTTTTATTTTATTATTTTATTATTTTGTTTAAGTATAACTAAAAGATTCAACAAGGAAAGCTTCATGATTTCAGCACTTTTGTGAAAGCTTCATGATCTTGAGCTATTGTGAGCATCATCAAATCTCATCTGAATATTATTGCCTCTATATGACATGTTGGCATCCAACACAAAACATTCTCCTCCAAATTAGGAACGAGTGATAATTTGCTGTTAAAGTTCATGTTTTCTCAGGGGTTAAGTACCTTACTCAGGGGCACAGCAGTGGAAGCTGGAAATTGAACTGTAGGCCTATTGTGTCATTTATTTACGGATATTGATTTCAATATCTCCAGGATCCGAAAAACACACCATGACTTATTCAGCGGGAGTTGAAGCAGAGACGTAAGAATCAACTTCCTTTTTGATTACACTCTCACACACACACTGGGCTACTGTACTTTCTCTCTCACACACACAACTATACACGCACACACACACGCGCACACACACACACTATTATACTGTCTCTCACACACTGCTGTACTCGTATTTCTAGTTTAGACACCTGCCAATTTGCGTTTGGCTGCGGCTAAATCTAACCACCTAACCCTGGTGGCCAAACACCATTATGATAGCTTGTTCTGTAAAGGTTCTGCTGAGAAAGGGATGGTTTTAAAATGACATTGCATCACATTATCATCTCCTTGAAATAAACGAAAGAGAACAATGCAATTTTATTTTATTTTGTATATGGCAATTAAATAAGTCTAAAAGATTCAACAAAGCTTCATAATTCAGTACATGTGAGCTACTGTGAGCTGCCTGTGACACATCATCCAATCTCATCTGAATATTATTCCCTTGTGGCATCCGATACAAAACATGTTCTCCTCCAAATCAGGAATGAGTGATCATTGCTGTTCATTTTAAAACAGAGGCCACAGTTAAACCTTTCGAACTTAGTCTCTGATTGACAGGGCAGCCAAGAGGACGGTGAGTAGGTTCAGGAAATGCCCTCAGAACAGACTCAAACCTGATTTTGGGTGTCCGTATGCACAGGGCCCATTATAGTTGTAGTGTTAGCCTACATGATGAAACAGATAGATAGATAGATAGATAGATAGATAGATAGATACTTTATTGATCCCCAAGGGGATATTCAAAATGAATGAACACCACACAAATGATAAAATACAGGTTGTCTCCTCTTCTGCTTTAACCATTCTACAAACAGTCAACAGGATTTAGGTGATTACAGTCAATAAGATTTAGGTCAAAAGTAGAGAAAGACAGAGAAAGCAAAATGTTGTGAGAGAGACCAGACAATTTATCTTTGGCTGCAACATGTACACCATGGCATTGATAATCAATATAATATCTAAAAATCAGTATTTATTTTCTCACAGATAGGCCTATGCTGTAGTTAGTCTATGTATTTCAGGAGATGTCTGATGTCAACTTTCAGTGGGTTGGAAAAAAGAGGTCTTCTAATTCGCTTTCGTCAGAGACTCCCAGAACTTAGCGAGCTCAGTCTGCATGGACTGCCCAACCGACTCGATGAATGACTCGGTCTTCTTGCGTATTGTCTCACCGGTCTGCATGAGCGGCCCTTGGAAGTCTTGGATAACCACTATCGTTTTCTTCTGGACGTCCTGAAAAGTGTCGTTCAATTGTTTCTGCGCGTCCATAGCGTAGGCTTCAGCTTGGGGTCTTATTTCTTGGACCTTCTTCTCTACATGCCTCCCCACCTGGGACACTAAGCGGCTGCCCTCACGTTCGACTTTAGGACCAAGGTCTTGAAACATAGAGCCTGCCTTTTCCCCAAGTTTAGTGAAATATTGATCCATGGCAAATGCACTGTCCCACAACTTGTCACTGCATAGAAGAACATAGGAAATTATTTTAAGGTGTAGCAAGAATCACACCTCTATGAAGTGTTATAATTGTTTCATTTACAATTTGTTTTATCTTATTATTTAAACTTGTAATATTACTGACCTGGTTATATACAGTATGTATAATTTAATCAATGCACACACACACACACACACACACACACACACACACACACACACACACACACACACACACACACACACACACACACACACACACACACACACACACACACACACACACACAGTGCAGTGAAAAAGCCCCCTTCATATTTGTCACACTTAAATGTTTCAAATCATCCAACTAATTTTAATATAACTGACAAAGACAACACGAGTAAACATAAAATGCAGCTTTTAAATTACAATTTCAATTGTTAATATATATTCAAAACCTTTATCACCCATGTGAAAAAGCAATTGCTCCCCCTAAACCTAATTACTGGTTGAGTCACCCTTGACGGCAACAACAGTAATCAAATGCTTCAAAAGTTGCTTACATTGCTGCAGAGGGATTTTGGCCCTCTCTTCTTTGCAGAAGATTTGTTTCAGTCATTTAGGAAAGTTTTTGAGCACGAATTGCCTGTTTAAGCTCATGCCACCACAGCATGTCAATCTGTCAGAACCCCCTTACCTGTGTCTAAGACAAGCCAGGCCCCCTACCCAAACTCCTACCCGCATACACACTCACAACATTGTTTTATTCAACTATTGGGGTCCGGGGATGAATGACCAATGCCTAGTCTAGTCCGACCCGAAGGTTGCTTACGCAAGTTTAGAGTTTGAGGTAATAAATAGATGCATGAATTTAAATGTGGCACAAAAATATGTTTTAATTTGGATTATACAGCGTTTATCCAACTGGGTGTGTTATTGGGATTGTATACAGTACATTTAATGTGCGCAAATATAATTTTGGTAATCTCTGCAGCCTCTGGTGGCTCCTATTGGGGTCCCCGGACCCCAGGTTGGGAACCACTGGTTTCCTGCTTTGCGTTGTGCCTAACAACGCCCCTTAGCTGTTCGATTATACAGTATAACCCACGGCCTCTCGGGGCTTATTGCTAAAATAAATTTGACTTGTTTCGAAGTCGCAATACATCATTCTTTCATAAAATCATGCAACAAAGGCTACTCTATCTTGTCTGTGGACATCATTATTTGCTGGATGAACAAATAGCAAAAGTGCTTTAGTGCTGCTTTAAGAGACAGAAGAACAAACCCTTTGATCAATGCGCCCATATAGCAAAATAACCCTGAATGTGGACTGGGCATACCTTCAAATGTTTTTAAGTTTTTCGCCACTGATCGCCAAGATAGGGCCCTAAGTATTTTAGGTGAATCAGTGTCACAGCCTTTAGGTTACTAATCACAACAATCACAATCTACTTCTCATATTAATTCATGTTGCTGAGATATGGCCTGCTTAGGGTTGAGTGCTATAATTCACATGATGTCTGGATAATATTACTGATAAATATTGTCATAAGGACACATAGAGTGAAATTGAAACCTAGCAGGTTTCTTGTAGACACTAGCACAATCAGTTTGCAATGAACCTTACCTGATTGTCTTGCCCAATGGAGTCTGTTCAATCAGATCCCTGAAGGCATTTGATGGATAATCATACTCAACATCGGGTGGTCCACCTAGCCAGTCTTCCTCTAAATATCTACTTTGACAAATGTCTTCAGCAAAAAAAAATGATAATAATAATAACTTGATTATCATCATGAGGGGCAGGTGTGGATTTTTGAAATATAGTGTGGGTTACGATGTCAATAATGTTGAATTTGGAATAGCATGTTGAGCCGAATAAAAAATAGTATGTGTGCTGAATGCAAAACTAACCGGAATTAGGTCAGGTTTTTTGTGGGTGTGCATATTGTGTTTTGTAAAGAACAAATAAAATGTCCTAAAAACTCATTTGTATTTATTTCTTTCAGGTTGGGTAGAATGAGAATGTATAATTCAGAAATGTAGCCTAATAATGTGTGAAAGGTTAATTTCCAATAGCTTCGAAACCTATAGTATCATCACACAGGTTTGATTCCCCAATTCTAAAGATCAATGAAATCTTTAGCAAACCACTGTGTTCTATAGAAGAAAGGAACCAATATGTTCACAAACATTCTTCAATGTCCATAGAGTAACTTTCTTACCTAGGAGAAGGGTTACGCCCAGGTAAGCCAAGAGTTTCATGCTTGCAATCACTGTAAAAAGGATAGATATTAAAGTAATCAGGACAAAACAAAATACTTTCTGTGCAAAATGAATAATAAAAAAAAATGCACTGATGCACTTACCAGTATTAGTGCAAGATGAGCTTATGAGTGGAATGAAATGGGGGAGGTTCTCTTTTGGAGCTTATGCAAGAGGAAGGTCAAATGGTCAAATGCAATGGTCACGCAGGTCAAATGTCCACTTCAGTGCAAGACTTTGAGGATTTTGTTAACTGTGTGTTGTCATGATCAAGTTAATGGTTAAATACTCAGTGATATTGATCTGATGAGACACTTTTTTTCTATCACTGAGACCTGATGAACCAGAACAGGTATAGATTACTCAAGAACTAAAACACTATTCGGGTCCAAAGCATTTGTGCAGTTTGTAAGCTTGAATGTGTAAGTTGTTTTTTTAATTAAAGCATCTGATAAATTAATACATGTAAATGTAGCTTCTGCTGCTAGTCACAATATACTGATTAGGATGTTATACTAATCATCACAATTTCAATACAAAACGAATGAAAAACGAATCTAGCAGTTGTTGGCACAAAGGTCTTGCTACTGTGTTTGTTATCCAGCTCTTATTTAAAATATTGATATTTCTGTCAATCATTTGTCTTTTCCCTGATATGAAGTAATCAACATTACACTCTCTCCAGAATTAGAGGATTATGAGCCTGTCTTTCTTTTATGCACAATTTCCAACTTTAAAAACACAGGTGTGATATGTGTTTGTGTAATAATGAAGGAAGGTGTGGCCTAAAGTGATTAACACTTAAGGTATGTAAGATTATTAAGGGACTTCATTAACGCTGCTAAAATGGGCCAAAGGAGATGTAACTGATAGACCTATTGGGAAGTCAAAAATGGTAGAATGTCTTTTAGACTGATGCACCACTCGTGAAATAGTGGTCGTAAACTTTAAAGTTGTGAGGTGTAGTCACCTCATAATTCAGCCTTTTTTTGGCGAATAATCAAAAGGGTTGCAAAAAATAGTTAAGAGTTGGGTCAAGAAATACCTGAAGACAGATTTTTTACAGAGGATTTTATCCGCAACTCTCGATGGACCTGAAGGATTGGCCCATGGGTAGATGAATAATGATGAAGATGGAGGATGGGCTCTGGTAGGGGTGCTATGATGAAGGCTTTCAGGCTGAAGATTGAAGACTATAAATCAACTCTCTACCTGTTTCTGCAAGATTTCCTTGAGCAGTGGTCAAGAAGGTGATGATTTTTTCAGGACAGTGCTTCAGGCATCCAAGCACTCCACTACTTGGTCAGCCAACAAATGTCTTAAAGATGACAGAATAATTACTCTCCCTCATCTGCCTCCAATCAGCCTGAATTGGCATGAAAAAGGTATCTTATGATATAATAATAATAATTGTGAAAAAGAAGACTTCTCCTTTTCCCCTTCTGATAACTTTTGACTGCCTGCCTAGTGCTACACAGACTTTTCATCACACAAATGCACTTAAATGTTTATTGCTATGTGTGTGTATGTGTTTGTATGTAGTCTGTAGAAGCTTTTGATTTTAACAGTGGTGTTAATGGTACAGCCCCCTTCCCCCACACACACGTCCTATAGTGGTTCAGTCCAATCACTAATTGGTTAATGGCCTAGCCTATTTAAGGTAGGGCTCTTTCACACAGGGTGAGACACATGAGAGAGACACATATGGGAGACAACAGGGAAGCCACATGGGAAGCCACATGGGAAGCCACATGGGAAGCCACATGGGAAGAGCTGGAGGTCCAGGATTAAAGGGAAGTCGTTGTTATTTGAAAAGTAAAAAGTAACCCTTGCTTGCTGTGAGGCAAAGGGGAAAGTTTGGTCCATAGTTTTGCGAAGTCGCCTTGTGTGGATCTGTTGCCTAGTTTTGTTGCCTAGTCTGTTGCCTAGTTTTGTTGCCTAGTTTGTTGCCTGGAAAAGTGTTGCCAATTGAAGATCCCTGTGTCATGCCTGAACTCCGACCGTGATTCCCTGATCTGTCCGTCGGTGAAATAAATAATATTTTTGTACGGAACTGCTGTCTCCTGCCATCTCCTTCCTCAACCCCAACAAACCTAGTGATGCACCTCCAACGTGGGGTGACCGCCTCGGTCCCTCACAATAATATAATATAATATCAACTTTATTCAAGACACAAAGGTCCATAGAGACAACACAGTGCAAATATAAATAAAAATATAACAATACAAAACATTTAAGAATAAAGCATAAGATGCATCATTTAGGCCTATACAACCTATGGACAACAGGTCCAGTGTTTCCAAAAGCAAGATGTGTACCTTGTGTCACTCTTATACTCTCACTCTAGATTGTCTTATATTATAATAATGCATGCTAATATTACCTGTATATTCCCCTGAGAAAGACAAAACTCACTTTTCCTTTGCTAAATATTTGTACAGTTTGCCTATAATTGTGCATGCAGTATGTAATGATAACTTATAGGGTACACTGCCGGTAAGGATTCGCAAGGGTAGACGCCTGACGCCCCCAGCAGGGTAGTCTGGCAACTCTCTGTTTGACTTGGGAGCTGGGCTCAGGCAGAGACCACCGAACCAATCATATCGCGACCAGAAGTTGCGATCGTTAAGCATCCTGCTACTTGAAAACAAGAAGATTATTCATTTAGCGCTATCCTATTGCGTGGAGAGGGAATTTTGGTAACACTTTACAGTAAGGGTACATGAATCATCATGAATTCATACATGAATTCATTCATGAGTTATGCATTAATTCATGCCTTAAAGGGATAATCCGGAGTGAAATGCACTTTAGATCAATTTTTCGGACTATTGGGAGTACATACGTTGAGTTGACACCAAACTCATGTCATTCGGATGTATTTTGAGAAAGTTCGCGCTCACCGTTTTTAGCCAAAACTCGTTAGCCTGGAAGTGACCGGGGCGTGTCCTTTCGCCGCTACAAAACGCTATTTTTATACCTCTTCTACTGTTCCAAACAACACTACACTTACGTGGTAGTGAGTAGAGGTTCCCTAAAGCCAAACCGAAGTATCCGCACGTCTTTATGTGGTCGGATAGAGAGTCCAGAATGAATTTAATCGAGTCCGTACCTTTCCGGAAATGTTAGTAAAGTGTTGTGAAAACGTTGCTAGCTGCAACAGCGACATTTCCGGAAAGGTACTGACTCCATTAAATTCATTCTGGACTCTCTATCCGACCACATAAAGACGTGGGGATACTTCGGTTTGGCTTTAGGGACCCTCTACTCACTACCACGTAAGTGTAGTGTTGTTTGGAACAGTAGAAGAGGTATAAAAATAGCGTTTTGTACCGGCGAAATGACATGCCCGAGTCACCTCCAGGCTAACGAGTTTTGGCTAAAAACGGTGAGCTCGAACTTTCTCAAAATACATCCGAATGACATGATTTTGGTGTCAACTCAACGTATGTACTCCCAATAGTCCGAAAAATTGATCTAAAGTGCATTTCACTCCGGATTATCCCTTTAATATCTCATGAATAATCAGGAATTGACATGAGTTCACCATATGTCATTCATGACCTCATGAATGAACAACGCATCAACTAAAGCATTTAGTATGGTGGCTACATCATTATGAATTATGGTTTATTAAGCATGATCATGATGATTTATTTTTCTGTACATAATTTATCATGAATTCATGCATGTAAGCCTTCTTGAAATATTAGGGGATTAACTAAGTATTAGTTACTCATGAGTTCATCATGTTTGTGGCCCCTCAACTAAAGTGGTGAATAATGACGTATGTTTAGAGAAAGAGTTTAAGAAAGTGTGTTTAGAGAGTTCGTACAAATCAAGCCCAACAGTCATAATAACTAATGCTTAGTTAATCTCCTAATAATTCAGGAAGGCTTTCATGCATGAATTCATTATGATTCATGTACAGAAAAATAAATCATCATGATCATGCTTAATAAACCATAATTCATAATGATGTAGCCACCATACTTAATGCTTTAGTTGATGCATTGTTCATGCATGAGGTCATAAATGACATATGGTGAACTCATGTCAATTCCTGATGATTCATGAAATATTTAAGCATTATCGCACAAGTGGGAGTGGTGTTGTTGGCCAATATCGCCACGGCTGTGGTTCGCCGCAGGCACGAAGCCGAACGCTGAGTGCCGTAGGTAACTACAGCCGTGGCGATATTGGCCAACAACACCACGACCACGAGTGCGATAATGCTTTTATACAACAGTTCCATTGCCAACAAAAAAAGATACCGAGTGCATTTTTAAGAAGGATCATTATTATTTGCCATCGTTTTATTTAGCCCAGTTCCTCCGCTATGCGAAGTAGGCCTAGCTCAGAACGCTTGTGGTTGCTATGCAACTGCTAAGTCAAAGAACATGGAATCAAATCAAAGCGAAGAATCAACCGTCGCGGAGTGATTATTAGCTGTGAAGAGTCACCAGTGGTGATATCGGTTAATATCACCACTGATAGAACGCGTCTCGTCCAATCAGATATTGCTAAATCGTTCGACCGGACCTAACTGTCGTATAATAAGCCATTAAGTAATGCATAAATCATGAATGAATTAATGTATGAATTCATGATGATTCATGTACCCTTACCGGAAAGTGTTACCGGAATTTTAAAGACAACTGTTTATCCCACCCATCCGATTGAGCCCTGCCTACGGTGAGTTCCCAGACCCTACATCTTGATGTGGGTTTGGCTGGTCAGGCTAGGCCATAGTCATCATCACAGTAGAAAAACTGCAACAACATGGAAAATAATTGTAGTCCCTATTTTCAAGTACACTTTACAATAAAATGGAGAGTAAAAATCGGGGAAGATGTTTCTTAATTTCTTTGTTTTGTCAACAAACATTCTAAATAGCAAGTCATCTTGAAGTAACAGCAAGTAACATCTTACACCTCTGAAATGTTTTACCAGTTACTGTATAGTGCAGAGGACAGCACAACAGTGTTTGTGTCTGATTTGATGTGAGCTGATCAATTCATTCAATAGAAGCTTGTTATGACAGGCAATGGATAGTTCATCTAGAGATTCATTTAATCTCTATTTACAGTATTCATATCAGCAAGCATGAGAAGACAAAAGTAGGGTATGATATAAATATTGTTTATTAAATTTAGTTCATATTATCAAACAACAATATGAAAAATAAATACTCTCAGTGAGTGCCATGTATCACTAACGGATAATGCAAATAAATATTTTCCAGACATGTCTATAACACATATTATGCCTTGAATTCTCGTCATCCAAATCACTGACCTCCATTTTATTCCATTCCATTACAAGTTTGAGTGGACGAGCAACGAAGACATCTGAAAGGTTTAGTTGGTCCAATTTGAGCCAGTTAATCTCTTTTAGAATAAATTAATTGTCCACTGACCATGGTCAGATTTGTTTTTACTGGCGGGTCTTGGTGAAGGATTCCCACAGAGTGCTGAGCTGGGTCTTCAGGTCCTGCGCTAAGGGATCCAGCTTCCCCTTCAACTCCTCTGCGTAGGGAGCCACGTTCTGCTGGAGCTCCTGGCTCTTCTGAACCAGCTGCATTTGGACGCTGTGGGCCAGGGGAGCGACGCTCTTCTGGAAGTCCTGCAGGTGCTGGTCCACCCTCAGCTTCAGCTGGTCGGTGCGGGGCCCCAGCTGGGCCTGCAGCTCGGTCAGGCTCTTCTCCAGGCTCCCCCTCAGCTCCTCAGTCTTCTGCTGCAGGGTGGCCCTCAGGGCCTCAGAGTCCAGGGCCTCAGCGTAGGGGGTCACATCCCTCTTCAGCTCCTCCACCTGCTGATGGAGGTCCAGCCTGATCTCCTCAGCGTAGGGCTCCAGATGGGTCTTCATGGCGCTCAGGTCCTTCTCCACGCGGGCTCTCAGCTGCTCGGCCTCGTGGGATAGCTTGGCCAGCAGGTCCTGAGTCAGAGGTGTCACCTGACCGCCGACAGCTGCGGTGTACTGGTCAATAGCACCAGCGCTTTCAGCAATTCTGGCACTGCAGAAAGAAAGAAACAACATTTAAAGTAGCCCTTGAAAACAACATACTTTTGCTGAAACCAATTTGGATTGGATTTGGATTGTGAACTTGCATTTGAATTGTACAGTGTTGGTTTAAAAGACAAATAGTGCACAGCTAAAATTGCTAAAAAGGTGTCACTTACTTTACTTCCTGGCCCAGCTCAGAGTGCCGGATCTTCTGCAAGGTTTCCTCAGTGGTGAGTGTCGCCTTGGCAACATAATCCCAGAATGCATTTTTCACCATGTCCATATTGGGCATGGGTTGGTCCTGCCACATAAGGTTGGCATGGCAACCTGTAGAACAATAAGCGATAGATTCAGCTCACGAAGACACATATTAGTTGGTGTTATATTATGTTTAAATGTCTAAATAAAACATTTAGAGAGAATCTCCCTTACCAGAAACAACAGCAAGTACAACGATCAGGAAAGCCTTCATGATTCCTCCTTAGCTTCTAGAGTGGTACCAAATGATGACGAAAATGATGATGGTGAAAAATCTTCTGTTAGTAAAACAATGGCAGAATATTACATCATACACAGCAAAATAGTGTGCTGAAATGAAACAAATATTATTGATTATAGGCTAGTATGACAGCGCATATGGTTCCTTACCTGTAACAGTGAACTGGTTTCCTATCGTTTCTCTCTACGAGTGAGCTGGAGTGAGTGCCCAGTAGCTAACACTAGTGCAGTATATATGCAGATCAGAGAGCTGTGATGAAGGCTACAAAGTCCACGGTTGGAGGATGCCCTCATGTCAATGCGTGTGGTGACACTGCCGAGTTATCAGAGCACACTGCCCTTCTTTTATGACCAGTCTAGTCACACATTCCACATCACACGTATATTTGCACTCTGGAGACAAAGGTGTCAGAGAATTCTCAGGCGGCGGATACCTTTGAAAACCATCAATGAATTAGCAGCCCATTGACAACATTGTTATGGTCTGAAAGTAAAAGGCAAACATGCAAGGGCTCTACATTAGTAGAGCTTCAGGTTGGCCCTTAGCCTATGGGCCAGGCTGTGGTAGCGCAGTGGCTAAGGAGCTGGGCTAGCATACAGTCAGAGAGGGCTGAAGCGGAGGTAGAGCCTGAAAAAAAGTTGGGTTCAATACCTGGCTTCCAACGTTGTGCTCCTAAGGCACTTAACTCTGAGTTAACTTCAGGGATAACGGCCCTTGTAATGTTATTCACATACTGTGTGTCAAACCTGTCTGCTAAATGTAATACGACACAATATCTCAACACCATCCATCCATCCATCCATCCGTGAAGAAGAACAAAAACACTGCTTGTGTGTTTTACATTGTAAGATATTTCAGGGATTGTCTGTCCATAATCTCATGGAGAACACAGGATTGAATATAAAATCATCATTCATTGGGTCTTTTTTTGTTTTTGCACTGATGTGATTATAATTTTTACTTTTTTTTATTCCTAAGAGCCTGAACGTTTTGCAGTCTATCTTTCAGGAAGCAGTGGACTGAGTTTTGCTGTCAGTTATAGCCTACATGCCAAAACAAACAGCATATGATTCTATCACTGAGTCTGTTAGGCCTAGCACACTCATTCATTTGCATAATTACACTGCTCTTTAGAGTGCTGCAGAACAGTGCACTAGTCACTTTAATGGAAAATGGGTTTTGTGTTTCTTTTTCAAATCTTCCACATCACTCCCCAAGTAGTTTGGTCACTTCTTGCAATGGAACTTCATTCAGAAGTGAAAGCAGACGGTTGATCAGCTGTGTCCTGACTCCTAAAGAATGCTTGATTCAAGTTCAGTGTGTGTTGGGAACTATTTGTTTCTCAGCAAAAGCCACAGCAAAACTGTAACAAATTCATGTAAAGAGACATATCATGTAGAGTCTATTTTTCCGTTTTGGCAAGTAGTCGTATAATAAGTGGGATAATTATGAACACCCGTCATTGTCAGTAAAATAAGTTCTGTCAGGGCAAACCAAGACCCCTTCGCGCCCAGTGGCCTGTCGGGACTTCCCAGATAATGACCAGTGCTCCATACATGATCCCTTACTTAATCTACACAGATTGCTTATCACAAACACAAAAGTCCACAGGAATTTCATTCAAGTAAAATGTCAGATATAGACAGTAAGGGAAGGGTCACCTAGCCATGCCTGGCCAGGTCATCAAAGAAATATAGTCTCTATGGATTCTTTACGCGAGCAATGCTGTCACACCATCAAATAGGTGAAAGAGCAGCTGATAAGAAGAAGTATGTTAAGTTCATGTGGCATATACGCTTCACCTTGCTGTGCATTCAGCATATATAGACACAATCAGCCATAACAGTTATCAATAGCAGTCATAAAAATACCTGTGCATTGACGTGGACATGTAAATATGACACGTTGTGTAGCCTATATGTGAGTCACTGGCTATTATGTAAAGATCCACTGAATTATGCAACTATGCACTCATCGTTGGCCACTATATGGCTATGATGAGCTGTTTGTTATTGACTGAAAATGGGATGATGAGATGTGTTTTGGCCTGATAAAGCCTTAGAATTGAGATGCACTTCATCAGGTATACAGTATGTGTCGGACTACCCAAGGGCATAGAAATGATGGAAAGGAGTCCATCTCTAACTGATCAACTGTCAAGTTAAATTTGTAATTATGATTAACACAAAATATATAGGGGAAATACACGTTTGAGTACACAAGTTGATGTATTGTTTTGAGTGTTTGTCGATACCTGAAGGCAGAATATAGGATAAACCCAAGAAAAGGATGATCATTAGTCACTGGAGGACACACGTTTAACTGATTAACTGGTCTACACAACACATTTCTGTTAAGGTCCTTCTAGTCCAAGGTCAAATCATCACGTCAAAGCCTAGTTACATCACTATGGATTCAGGTGAACTAAGAAAACCTTATCTGCAGAAACACAAGACTGCTTTAATTCCCTTTAGGCACTGGAGTTAATAGAGAGCGCTTACCTATGTTCCCAGGGTCTTCTGTTCTCCACTTTGGATGGGATCGGGGAAGATGGGACCCTTTTTTTCTTCATTTTTAAAAAAGGGTAATATGTTCCCCAGTTTTCGCAAAAAGGGTCCTATGTTCCCCGGTATGTTTTGCAACCAGGGAACATATAGGACCCTTTTGGGGGAAAACCGGGGAACATAGGACCTGGGGAACATAGGGATGACCCCGTGTTAATACATGGGCAGCAGTCAAGGATGGATTTTGAACCACCGGCACAGATGTGAAAAGGGCCCCAGATGCCACAGAAAGTTGGTAACTCATCGAAGCTAGGGCTTCGGGACGTTAGATCCTTGTAGTTCCATCATGCGTTTCGGCGTTTCGCTGAGCTCCACACAAGGGTCTGGGATTGAAAGCAATGCAAACTCCTTCAGGGGAGCAAAAAATAATGAACCAATCAGGATCGCCGGGCGGGATTTCATAGATGTGACGTAGCACCGAAACGATTGTCTGATTCAAACGACAATGGCGGCACACAGCGAGGAGTCGTGTGCTGACATTGATTCTGCTATTTCAACCGTTTTGTCGAATCTATCGAGTAGTCATTCTTTAACAGATGAACAGAGAATGGTTTTGAAGGCATTTATTGGTGGCAAGGATGTTTTTACTCTTCTTCCGACCGGGTTTGGAAAGAGCTTGAAATAGCCTAGCACGTCATTCAAGATAACGGACAAGTGGTTTATCCAATCACATACAAGGATTTTTTTACAAGGCCCCGCCTTCTGAAATACATCTCCTATCGCGAAGTCCCAGATCCTTGTGTGAAGCTCAGCGAACTACAAGGATCTGGCGAGAGTCAGGTTACCGGGACGTGCCATCCCCCATAAGAACATTTTGAAAAATAACGGTTATTTTTCAAAATGTTCATAAACAATGATTTCTGGTGAGATTTGTGGAAAGGAATTGACAGATTGAGACTCACACATATGACATAACAATCAACAGATTCAAGGCATTTTACTGGAAAAACCAGTGTGGTACTAAAACACAAATGACACACAGTATAGACATAACAAACAAATCAACTATAAATAACTAGAAATGCAATTCCAAGGAATTACCAGTGCATGAAAATGCAAAAAAAGATAGATAATGTAGATATGGTTACTAAGGTGTAGCTAGGGTAAACATGGTGGTTGCGTAGTTTACAGAGAGTTGATAGTGTGAAGGTAGACAGTTTAAAGCTGAAACATTCCAGTTCTAACTTAACTAATGATTTCTATTCATGTTAAAATGTTGATTAGCTAACTTAGCTAATGATTTCTAGCAGTTACGCTAAAAATGCTAATTATGCTAGCAATGCTAACTTTACTAACAATGCTAACCAGGTTGATTAGCTAACTTAACCGATGATTTCTAGCAGTAATGCTAAAAATGCTAACTATGCTAACAATGTTAAATTTGCTAACAATGCTAAACAGGTTGATTAGCTAACTTAGTTGATGATTTTTTGCAGTTATGCTAAAAATGCTAACTATGCTAACAATGCTAACTATGCTAACCATGCTAACTAGCTAACTTGCTAGTGAGGACTTTTATTTTGAAACATTTGTTGCTAGGGTATCCATGGTGGCCACTATCAAGAAACAAGAAGTTACTGCAGTATAATCATGTTGGTTGCTATGGAAACGGTCATAAACACTTAATTTTAATGGTTGCTATGTTGGTTGCTAGGTACATGGAGGTTTCATGTAGTTGACTGGAGGCATAGTGGATGATAACTGACAGTTGGAATGGTTGAACAGTTCAATAGTTGAGTAGTTTCAATGGTTAAATGATTTAATAGTGTATTATTGCAGTGAGGACTTTTATTTTGAAACAGTTGTGGACAGAGGAAACAGTTAACAGGATATGTAGTCTTCTGAGAGACTGTATGCTTAAAGCCAGAGAAACTGACAGTTGGTGCCCAGGTGGCCGGCCACCTGGCGTAAGATTCTAATTGCTGCAGTGATGTCATAATGAGCAATGTTAAGTCTATGGGGGAAATTGTAATAGTTTTTAACTAATAGTTTAAAAAGTATAAAAGTTACAAAGTTGAAAAATACAAAGCCCACATCGCGTAAGTAAGACCTACGCGACAACATTTGAATGGAGTTTCTACGTTAAGCGGTTGAAGCTGAATAGCGTGCGTTAGAAGAAGAACTAGAAATGCAATTCCAAGGAATTACCAGTGCATGAAAATGCAAAAATAGATAGATAATGTAGATATGGTTACTAAGGTGTAGCTAGGGTAAACATGGTGGTTGCATAGTTTACAGAGAGTTGATAGTGTGAAGGTAGACAGTTTAAAGATGAAACGTTCCAGTTCTAACTTAACTAATGATTTCTATTCATGTTAAAATGTTGATTAGCTAACTTAGCTAATGATTTCTAGCAGTTACGCTAAAAATGCTTACTATGCTAGCAATGCTAACAATGCTAACCAGGTTGATTAGCTAACTTAACCGATGATTTCTAGCAGTAATGCTAAAAATGCTAACTATGCTAACAATGCTAAATTTGCTAACAATGCTAACCAGGTTGATTAGCTAACTTAGTTGATGATTTTTTGCAGTTATGCTAAAAATGCTAACTATGCTAACAATGTTAACTATGCTAACCATGCTAACTAGCTAACTTGCTAGTGAGGACTTTTATTTTGAAACATTTGTTGCTAGGGTATCCATGGTGGCCACTATCAGGAAACAAGAAGTTACTGCAGTATAATCATGTTGGTTGCTATGGAAACGGTCATAAACACTTAATTTTAATGGTTGCTCTGTTGGTTGCTAGGTACATGGAGGTTTCATGTAGTTGACTGGAGGCATAGTGGATGATAACTGACAGTTGGAATGGTTGAACAGTTCAATAGTTGAGTAGTTTCAATGGTTAAATGATTTAATAGTGTATTATTGCAGTGAGGACCTTTATTTTGAAACAGTTGTGGACAGAGGAAGTGGAAGAGGAAACAGGATCTGTAGTCTTAATGAGATTGTATGCTTAAAGCCTGAGACAGAAGGTGCCTCTCATATAGCGTTTACACGTCCTCCCTCGCTCCTCACTGATCTACATAAAGAATGATGGAGCGGCAACAATGGGATAGTCTAGCCCTTCTTCTATCTTTCTTTATGTAGATCATTGAGGATCGAGGAGCGAGGGAGGACATATAAACGCTGCTTGAGAGGGACCCACAGTAAATACTTTAAAAGTTGTATGTAGATAGTCTAATTAATGTTGATAGATAGAATGTTTAATGGATGTTGATAGGCAGATTGTTTAATAGATATTGATTGACAGTTTAATGGGTGGATGAGTGAATGGTTTGAAGAAGATGAATGGATAGAAGGTTGGATGGAATGTGCCTTATATTCTTGTTAAGAGAGACACTGATACAGCTCTCTGAGAGTAGTTGATACAGGTGTAATCAATTTAACTGGCTAGTCTTAAGAGAGCCAGTAAAGCCTGAGACAGAGTAAATAATTTAAAAGTTGAATGTAGATAGTCTAATTAATGTTGATAGACAGAGAGTTTAATGGATGTTGATAGACAGATTGTTTAATAGATGTTGATAGACAGTTTAATGGGTGGATGAGTGAATGGTCTGAAGAAGATGAATGGATAGAATGTTGGATGGAATGTGCCTTATATTCTTGTAGAATGGAGAGACACAGCTCTCTACTGAGAGTAGTGGATACAGATACAGGTGTAATCAATTTAACTGGCTAGTCTTAAGAGAGCCAGCCTGAGACAGAGTAGATTGTTTAAAAGTTGAATGTAGAGCGTCTAATTGATGTTGATAGGCAGACTGTTTAGAATGGGTGGATGAGTGAATGGTTTGAAGAAGATGAATGGATATAAAGTTGGATGGAATTAGGAGGACTTATTTTGATACTGTTGTGCGCAGAGGATACAGGGGAACAGAATATGTAGTCTTCAGAGAGATTGTATGCTTGCCTGAGAGAAACTGACAGTTGGTGCCCAGGTGGCTGACCAGCTGGGGTAACATTCTAATTGCTGCCGTGATGTCATAATGAGCAATGTTAAGTCTATGGGGAAATTGTTAATAGTTTTTATTTAATAGTTCAAAAAGTATAAAAGTTACAAAGTTGAAAAATACAAAGCACACATGGCATAAGCAAGACCTACGCAACAACGTTTGAATGAAGTTTCTACGTTAAACGGTTGAAGCTGAATTGCGAGCGTTAGAAGAAGAAGTTTAACTAGAAATGCAATTCCAAGGAATTACCAGTGCATGAAAATGCAAAAATAGATAGATAATGTAGATATGGTTACTAAGGTGTAGCTAGGGTAAACATGGTGGTTGCATAGTTTACAGAGAGTTGATAGTGTGAAGGTAGACAGTTTAAAGATGAAACATTCCAGTTCTAACTTAACTAATGATTTCTATTCATGTTAAAATGTTGATTAGCTAACTTAGCTAATGATTTCTAGCAGTTACGCTAAAAATGCTAATTATGCTAGCAATACGAACTTTACTTACAATGCTAACCAGGTTGATTAGCTAACTTAACCGATGATTTCTAGCGGTAATGCTAAAAATGCTAACCATGCTAACAATGCTACATTTGCTAACAATGCTAACCTGGTTGATTAGCTAACTTAGTTGATGATTTTTTTGTAGTTATGTTAAAAATGCTAACTATGCTAACCATGCTAACAAGCTAACTTGCTAGTGAGGACTTTTATTTTGAAACATTTGTTGCAAGGGTATCCATTGTGGCCACTATCAGGAAACAAGAAGTTACTGCAGTATAATCATGTTGGTTGCTATGGAAACGGTCATAAACGCTTACTTTTAATGGTTGCTATGTTGGTTGCTAGGTACATGGAGGTTTCATGTAGTTGACTGGAGTCATAGTTGATGATAACTGACAGTTGGAATGGTTGAACAGTTAAATAGTTGAGTAGTTTCAATGGTTAAATGATTTAATGGTGTATTATTGCAGTGAGGACTTTTATTTTGAAACAGTTGTGGACAGAGTAAACAGTTAACAGGATATGTAGTCTTCAGAGAGATTGTATGCCTATTGCCAGAGAAACTGACAGTTGATACAGGTGTAATCAATTTAACTGGCTAGTCTTAAGAGAGCCTGAGTGCATATGCTTGAAGCCTGAGACAGAGTAAATAATTTAAAAGTTGAATGTAGTCTAATTAATGTTGATCGACAGAGAGTTTAATGTATGTTGATAGACAGTTTAATGGGTGGATGAGTGAATGGTCTGAAGAAGATGAATGGATAGAAAGTTGGATGGAATGTGCCTTATATTCTTGTAGAGTGGAGAGACACAGCTCTCTACTGAGAGTAGTGGATACAGATACAGGTGTAATCAATTTAACTGGCTAGTCTTAAGAGTGCCAGAGTTTGTTCTTAAAGCCTGAGACAGAGTAGATTGTTTAAAAGTTGAATGTAGATTGTCTAATTGATGTTGATAGGCAGACTGTTTAGAATGGGTGGATGAGTGAATGGTTTGAAGAAGATGAATGGATAGAAAGTTGGATGGAATTAGGAAGACTTATGTTGATACAGTTGATACAGGGGAACAGAAAATGTAGTCTCAAGAGCCTGAGAGAGAGAGAGAGAGCTGCTGCACCTGGACTGGCCACCTGGCGTAACATTCTAATTGCTGCCGTGATGTCATAATGAGCAATGTTAAGTCTATGGGGAAATGTTTAATAGTTTTTAATTTACAGTTTAAAAAGTATAAAAGTTACAAAGTTGAAAAATATATTGCACAGGTCTCCTTAGTAAGACCTACGTAGCAAAGTTTGAATCAAGTTTCTACGTTAAACGGTTCAAGCTGAATTGCGAGCGTTAGAAGAAGTTGGATTAATAACTAGAAATGCAATTCCAAGGAATTACCAGTGCATGAAAATGCAAAAATAGATAGATAATGTAGATATGGTTACTAAGGTGTAGCTAGGGTAAACATGGTGGTTGCATAGTTTACAGAGAGTTGATAGTGTGAAGGTAGACCGTTTAAAGATGAAACGTTCCAGTTCTAACTTAAAGAGTCACTTCACCCCATAACTCCACCCACTTCACATTTCTGAAAACGGCTTTCAAAATGGGCGAGACGTTCTGAAATTTGGAGAGAGAGTGCAGCATTGCTGCAACCAATCAATCATGGTGATTTCGTGTCAATCTGGGAATGAGTGCTGCAGACATGGCTTATCACAGGTAGGCTAATCAGGGCAGCAGGCGTTTCAGTCCTAATTTGTAACGACCCGGTGACGTAGTGTCGGACTAGAAGTGCAGGACAACGTCAGCATTCCAATAGTATTTTGGACCAACATGCCATGGCATGTTTTCAAACGGTAGTATGCGCGAGAGAGCAATATCTCCAATACAAAATCAGACAAAATGTTACTTTTGTCGAGAAACACGATTTTTGTCAATATTAACCCTGGTAATAGTACAGTTCACCACTTATGAGTATTTTCAATCAATCAACAGCTCAAAAAACCTATTTTAGGGTGCAGTGACCCTTTAACTAATGATTTCTATTCATGTTAAAATGTTGATTAGCTAACTTAGCTAATGATTTCTAGCAGTTACGCTAAAAATGCTTATTATGCTAGGAATGCTAACTTTACTAACAATGCTAACCAGGTTGATTAGCTAACTTAACCGATGATTTCTAGCAGTAATGCTAAAATGCTAACTATGCTAACAATGCTAAATTTGCTAACAATGCTAACCAGGTTGATTAGCTAACTTAGTTGATGATTTTTTGCAGTTATGCTAAAAATGCTAACTATGCTAACAATGCTAACTATGCTAACCATGCTAACTAGCTAACTTGCTAGTGAGGACTTTCATTTTGAAACATTTGTTGCTAGGGTATCCATGGTGGCCACTATCAGGAAACAAGAAGTTACTGCAGTATAATCATGTTGGTTGCTATGGAAACGGTCATAAACACTTAATTTTAATAGTTGCTATGTTGGTTGCTAGGTACATGGAGGTTTCATGTAGTTGACTGGAGGCATAGTGGATGATAACTGACAGTTAGAATGGTTGAACAGTTCAATAGTTGAGTAGTTTCAGTGGTTAAATGATTTAATAGTGTATTATTGCAGTGAGGACCTTTATTTTGAAACAGTTGTGGACAGAGGAAGTAGTGAAACAGGACATATAAACGCTGCTTGAGAGGGACCCACAGTAAATACTTTAAAAGTTGTATATAGTCTAATTAATGTTGATAGACAGAATGTTTAATGGATGTTGATAGGCAGATTGTTTAATAGATATTGATTGACAGTTTAATGGGTGGATGAGTGAATGGTCTGAAGAAGATGAATGGATAGAAGGTTGGATGGAATGTGCCTTATATTCTTGTTAAGAGAGACACTGATACAGCTCTCTGAGAGTAGTTGACACAGGTGTAATCAATTTAACTGGCTAGTCTTAAGAGAGCCAGTGTACTCTTAAAGCCTAAGACAGAGTAAATAATTTAAAAGTTGAATGTAGATAGTCAAATTAATGTTGATAGACAGAGAGTTTAATGGATGTTGATAGACAGATTGTTTAATGGATGTTGATAGACAGTTTAATGGGTGGATGAGTGAATGGTCTGAAGAAGATGAATGGATAGAATGTTGGATGGAATGTGCCTTATATTCTTGTAGAATGGAGAGACACAGCTCTCTACTGAGAGTAGTGGATACAGATACAGGTGTAATCAATTTAACTGGCTAGTCTTAAGAGAGCCAGCCTGAGACAGAGTAGATTGTTTAAAAGTTGAATGTAGAGCGTCTAATTGATGTTGATAGGCAGACTGTTTAGAATGGGTGGATGAGTGAATGGTTTGAAGAAGATGAATGGATATAAAGTTGGATGGAATTAGGAGGACTTATTTTGATACTGTTGTGCGCAGAGGATACAGGGGAACAGAATATGTAGTCTTCAGAGAGATTGTATGCACTTGTATGAGATTGTATGCTCTAGCCTGAGAGAAACTGACAGTTGGTGCCCAGGTGGCTGACCAGCTGGAGTAAGATTCTAATTGCTGCCGTGATGTCATAATGAGCAATGTTAAGTCTATGGGGGAAATTGTAATAGTTTTTAACTAATAGTTTAAAAAGTATAAAAGTTACAAAGTTGAAAAATACAAAGCCCACATCGCGTAAGTAAGACCTACGCGGCAAAATTTGAATGGTGTTTCTACTTTAAGCGGTTGAAGCTGAATTGGCTGCGTTAGAAGAAGAACTAGAAATGCAATTCCAAGGAATTACCAGTGCATGAAAATGCAAAAATAGATAGATAATGTAGATATGGTTACTAAGGTGTAGCTAGGGTAAACATGGTGGTTGCATAGTTTACAGAGAGTTGATAGTGTGAAGGTAGACAGTTTAAAGATGAAACATTCCAGTTCTAACTTAACTAATGATTTCTATTCATGTTAAAATGTTGATTAGCTAACTTAGCTAATGATTTCTAGCAGTTACGCTAAAAATGTTAATTATGCTAGCAATGCTAACTTTACTAACAATGCTAACCAGGTTGATTAGCTAGCTTAACCGATGATTTCTAGCAGTAATGCTAAAAATGCTGACTATGCTAACAATGCTAAATATGCTTACAATGCTAACCAGGTTGATTAGCTAACTTAGTTGATGATTTTTCACAGTTATGCTAAAAATGCTAACTATGCTAACTATGTTAACCATGCTAACTAGCTTACTTGCTAGTGAGGACTTTTATTTTGAAACATTTGTTGCTAAGGTATCCATGGTGGCCACTATCAAGAAACAAGAAGTTACTGCAGTATAATCATGTTGGTTGCTATGGAAACGGTCATAAACACTTAATTTTAATGGTTGCTATGTTGGTTGCTAGGTACATGGAGGTTTCATGTAGTTGACTGGAGGCATAGTGGATGATAACTGACAGTTGGAATGGTTGAACAGTTAAATAGTTGAGTAGTTTCAATGGTTAAATGATTTAATAGTGTATTATTGCAGTGAGGACTTTTATTTTGAAACAGTTGTGGACAGAGGAAACAGTTTAACAGGATATGTGTAGTCTTCTGAGAGACTGTATGCTTAAAGCCAGAGAAACTGACAGTTGGTGCCCAGGTGGTCGGCCACCTGGCTTAAGATTCTAATTGCTGCCATGATGTCATAATGAGCAATGTTAAGTCTATGGGGGAAATTGTAATAGTTTTTAACTAATAGTTTAAAAAGTATAAAAGTTACAAAGTTGAAAAATACAAAGCACACATGGCATAAGCGAGACCTACGCAACAACGTTTGAATGAAGTTTCTACGTTAAACGGTTCAAGCTGAATTGCGTGCGTTAGAAGAAGAATAATAAGAAGTTGCGGAAGAAGACTTGGAAGAACAGTATAGTGCATTTTCATGCACTATAATAATAAGAAAAAGCCTAGGAAGAACAGTACAGTGCATTTTCATGCACTGTAATAAAAAGCCTAGGAAGAACAGTACAGTGCATTTTCATGCACTGTAATAAGAAGAAGAAGAAGAAGAAGAAGACCGAGGAAGAACAGTACAGTGCATTTTCATGCACTGTAATAACAATAAAAAATATAGCCGCAAGCGGCGATGCGGGCCCGAGCACCTGCGGTCCGGACCCGTGACATTCCGGAATCTAACTAAGCCACACCCTAGGCCAGAGCTCTGTCCCTGACTAGCGGTAGCAATAACACACATGCCCACCAAATTAGGTTAATTTTTGTGAAAGTATGTGTGAGCCACAACAGACAACACGATATATGGCGCTATAAAGTCCCCAAGCCACACCCTAGGCCAGAGCTCGGTCTCTGACTAGCGGCAACAATAACACACAAGCCCACCAAATTTGGTTCATTTTTGTGAATGTCTATGTCAACAACAACAGACAATGCGCTATTTGGCGCTATAGAGTCCCTAATCTCTGTCTCTGACTAGCGATAGCAATAACACACAAGCCACCAAATTTGGTTAATTTTCATTAATATGTGTGTCAACCACAACAGAAAATGCCTTAGGTGGCGCTACAGAGTCCCTAAGCCACACCCTAGGCCAGAGCTCTGTCTCTGACCTGCGGTAGCGATAACACAGAAGCCCACCAAATTTGGTCCATTTTCATGAATGTATGTGTCAACCACAACAGACAATGTGCTAGGTGGCGCTATAGAGTCCCTAAACCACACCCGAGGCTAGAGCTCTTTCCCTGACTAGCGGTAGCAATAATACACATGCCCACCAAAATTTGGTTAATTTTCAATAATGTATTAGTCAACCACAACAGACAAAGCACTAGGTGGCGCTGTAGAGTCCCTAAGCCACACCCTAGGCCAGAGCTCTGTCTCTGACTACAGATAGCAATAACACACAATCCGACCAAATTTGGTTCATTTTCGTGAATGTTTGTGTCAACCACAACATACAACGCGCTGCTAGGTGGCGCTATAGAGTCCCGAAGCCACACCTTAGGCCAGAGCTCTGTCTCTGACTAGAGGTAGCAATTCCACATGTAGCTGCCAAATTGCATCCAAATTATAACCTTTTTTCTGCCTATGACACCAACTTCCTGTTTCTTGAATAAGACACCTTAATTCAAACCTTCGCCATTTCAATATGCTTTGAAAATTCAAAAATCTGTTCGCAATTCCTCTCGGGCAACCCCTCAAGATCATTTTACTGCTGAAATTACATGATTTCGATAAACCGTCTTGGAGAAGTGTTTCAAAATACATGATGTGCAAAAATCACAATCATAATCATAACTCAAATTCTTCTAAGATTCACTGTGTAGTTTCAATGTACAAGTTGTTCAGATTAATACAACACATATGCCCACCAAATTTGGTAAGAAGATTCCACGATAATAATAATAATAATCTGAGCAGAAGCAATAGGGCCTTGCACCTACGGTGCAGCCGCTGCTTCAGCGGCCGCACCTCGGTGCTCGGGCCCTAATAAGTCCATCAACAGTGGTTACTTGGCACTTAACACACATCAGGATGTAGGGCACACTGAAGGTCATTGTCCAGTCCATGGTTCAGAGTTGGAGTGTCATCCGCTGTAGTGATGTTGTGTCTCTGGACGATTATCCCTGCAGCTCATATCGCATAATAAACACACTCCACTCGGGTCCATCTCAAGTCAGGCAACTTCAACATTCTGTGTGGCTCTAGTGTAATACTCTGGTCTGGTCTGGTCTTGGGCTACATTCCTCACAGTCTATACATGTGCTGTTTCAACCTTTAGCTAAATGTACATGTGTCCTAGTGTTTCTTTATTAATCTATGAAACTAGATGGCAATGCAACTGAATCGTTGCATGTGTTCTCTCTTTCCTTTTCACTATATCCAACGAGTGATTGGGGGACTTTTGTCATTTAACAAGTTTGTCAACAGGCTCTTGTTCAGCTAACAAATCTTTAACAAATAATCACCACCCTACATCATTGTAATGATTACACATCCAGAGGTACTAGTATAACCTACTGCTGCTTGTGGGGGGGGGGGGGGGGGGGTTCGGGGGCATCGCACGCTGGTGACCTGGGTTCGATTCCCGCCCTGTGGTCCTTTCCGGATCCCACTCCAACTCTCTCTCCCACTCACTTCCTGTCTCTCTCTCTCTACTCTACTGTCCTATCCGATTAAAGGCATAAAAGCCACCAAAAATATACTTAAAAAAAAGAAAGAAGCATCTACCAAATGAAAACATGCAAATGTACGTGTAGTAAACTGAGGCTCTGTCTAGGTGATTCAGAGGGCCCGCCGGCGTGTTATGCCAGCTAACGTAATGACAGCAGGGCAACTCTGCACTGGACTTTGTCTTCCTCATCACAGCATTATGATCATCTTATCATATATATACACAACCCTGAATTTCAGTCCAGACAGACGCTCATAAACTACAGCAGAAGTAAAGAGTCAAGCAGACTGACAAGGTACAACTAGATGATCTATTACATTCACTTCTCTTTTCTATTTGATGTCCTAGATGTGGTACGTGTATATTAGTTCATAAATTAATAGATGTTTTTTTGTTGTTGTTGTTAGACGTGAAACAGGAGTCATGAAGGTCTTTCTGGTTCTCGCACTTGCTGTTTTCTCAGGTAAGGGAGGGGGTTATTAAAGTCCAAACAAGAACACATTTGGGTAGATTCTTCAAAGAAATGGCCTCTTTACATCTAAACCTGTAAACCCATGATGTCGTTCTCCAAATTGTTACTTTAAACCACTTCACTCAACCATTACTACTACATTCTCCACTAGGTTGTCATGCCAACCTCATGCGGCAGGACCAGGCACTGTCCAACATAGACAAGGTGAAAGATGCATTCTGGGATTATGTTCTCAAGATGACATTCACCACTGAGGAAGTCTTGCAGAAGATCAGACAGTCTGAACTAGGCCAGGAATTCAGGTGAGAGATCGAATTAAGGATGGAATGTGACATTTTCCATCTGATCACACCGCTTATTGCATTTACTTTTTACAATTATGGTTTTGCTTATAGGTATTTCCAGACACTTTCATCCAAAGCAATATGTTATTTGATATTATTGGTCTTATTATTATTACACTTTAAATACAATACCTTATTTTACAGTATGTTTAAAATGCTGTGCAATCTAGATTATTTAATTTGTAATTTTCTCTTTTCTTGGCACATACTGTACATTGAACTATTCTACTCTCTGCAGTGCCAGAATTGCTGATAGCGCTGGTGCTATTGACCAGTACACCGCAGCTGTCGGCGGTCAGGTGACACCTCTGACTCAGGACCTGCTGGCCAAGCTATCCCATGAGGCCGAGCAGCTGAGAGCCCGCGTGGAGAAGGACCTGAGTGCCATGAAGACCCATCTGGAGCCCTACGCTGAGGAGATCAGGCTGGACCTCCATCAGCAGGTGGAGGAGCTGAAGAGGGATGTGACCCCCTACGCTGAGGCCCTGGACTCTGAGGCCCTGAGGGCCACCCTGCAGCAGAAGACTGAGGAGCTGAGGGGGAGCCTGGAGAAGAGCCTGACCGACCTGCAGGCCCAGCTGGGGCCCCGCACCGACCAGCTGAAGCTGAGGGTGGACCAGCACCTGCAGGAGTTCCAGAAGAGCGTCGCTCCCCTGGCCCACAGCGTCCAAATGCAGCTGGTTCAGAAGAGCCAGGAGCTCCAGCAGAACGTGGCTCCCTACGCAGAGGAGCTGAAGGGGAAGCTGGATCCCTTAGCGCAGGACCTGAAGACCCAGCTCAGCACTCTGTGGGAATCCTTCACCAAGACCCGCCAGTAAGAACAGTCTCGCAAATCTGACCATTGTCAGTGGACAATTAATTTATTCAATAGATTCATCGGCTCTGTCTAACTAAATGTGACCAACTTTGCCTCTCTTGGCTCAGCCAGACAGGCTCCAGTTGGCTCCTTTGCTTGTGCATTCACTCTTTAAAACTCCTCAGAACTTATGTTTCTCTCTCGGAGTTTATGGCTGTTCATGTGAGCACAATAACTTCATTTTGTAAATTTTACCAAAGCGACTGGTTTCACTTTGCAGGGTCACAAATGTGTTTTATCGTCCTGTTTGCTTAACTATTTATCCCTTTGAACAGACTGTGCATTCACTCTTTAAAACTCCTCAGAACTTATGTTTCTCTCTCTGTGAAAGTCTTTGAAATGGAGTAACTCGGATGTTATTGATGTGAATGTTGATGATATTTCCAAGACATATATTGAATTGATGTACAGTATATGCCAAAAAATGTTGAAAAATGTTTTTGTAAATTGTTCATCTGTGATAAATTGATCTGATTCAGTGTTTATTTTTCATATTTGCATTTGCATATTTTTCATATTTTTCATTTTTATTTTTCTTCATAATATGAGCTAAAGTAAATAAACAATATATTTAATATTAATGTTGTTTTCTCATACTCGGGTGCTCTGGTTCTATTTTCACATTACAAGAACAATATGAAATTGATTATATGATACTGATATTGATAATATGAACTCATTTATTATCCCATGTCACATCAGACAGCACAAGGTGTTAAGCTGTCAAAAGATGGGTTCACAAAAGTATGGGTTATCATTTATAACAATATCTTAAATCAATCTTTCAATTATTTATTCCACCTTCTCTTCTTCAAAATAACTTAAGAGATCTTGTAGTTGTTGCAACTGGACCACGTGAAATTACCATTCTGCAAAGACCATGACAATGAATGGCTATGCACTATGTGTTCTTTACTTTTACTGTGAGATAACCTTCAATGTGTGTTTATTGATAATAGTCAACAATGCATGATGCCTTGCAAAATAATGTAAACAGTTGGAGTTCTGCTCGCAGCCAGGAATTTGCTAAAAGTAGGACGAAGCAATGATCAACAGAAACATCAATAATACAAACAGAGAGAACTACACAACAAACACTATGAAGGTGCCCATGTAGGTTAATTTTTGAAAACACACATCACAGTGAAAAGGACCTTCAAAAGATCTGTGCAGCCAATCACATGAGGTAACTTTTAAAGCAATGCTGTTAGACAACTACATAGCCTGCTCAATGTGTTCTGATTGGATGATTATGATGATTTGCCTCCTGATGATTACTACACTGAAATTATCCAGCATAAACACATGTGGCTTAGTCTGGCTGTCAACATACTGAGCTCAATTGTTTAAGATTGAACATTAGTCTGGATAGTCTTTATTTCTACTGCACAAGAGAGGCGTGGGCATAGTTCAAATGACTCCGTACGCTTGGATAGTCCTTCAACCAATCAGACCAACAATCCGGTGCGTCTTTTGGATAAGCTAGTTTGTGATTGGACCCAAATTTGTAGCAGGGGAGTTTCCTGCCTGAGCTGCCAGGCAAAATCCAAATTCACCGGCAGGTCAAGAAGGGTTCACCCAGCCTACTGTACATATGGCCCAATATCAATGGGGATGTGCCAGAACAACTGTACTCAGGATGCACCATCGCTCAATAACATTGTTCAAAAGGTTGCCCTAGGGGTGTAAAGGTACACGTACAGTATTCGTACCAATCTGTTTAGGTACAGGACATTAAGTTAAGGTGACCAGATGTCCGCGCCGAAAACCAGGGGCATAATCCCAAATACTGTATGCGGGAAAAGACTGGGACATTTTCAGTTTCACTATCAATCTAATTGAAATACATACAAGTTTTATCTTCAAAAAACGGGAACATAGTTTTTCTGTATTTTCCCGGAGACAGGCAACCAAAAACGGGGACGTGGTCACCCTACATTAAGTTCAGTAGTCTTTAACAGTACAGAAGGCTTTTTTGCTTGTGGACCATCTTTTGAATTTGAGTTCCCACACAAACTATTAAAGCTGCAGACCATATGTCAGTTTAGTCAATTAATATAAAAAAATAATTTGACCCCTTTTAAGAATATTCACATTGTGTATCAAAAATATTGTCAGCGAATTTGAGATTAGCAGAATGTACATGCACACTGTACTGAACCGAATCATCACTTCAAACCAAAGTACAAACCGAACCGTGAAATTTGTGTACCGCCACACCCCTATTGCCTTGTGTATCAGCTTTATGTTGTTTATTGAAATAGTGACCTTTAGCTCCAGACACACAGAAATGTATAACCCCAAAAGGCCAAGAAAAGCAGCCAGCCATCAAAGTGAGCAGCTGTGGTTCTTTGGTCATCACGATGGAGTGCTCTGGTGTATTAGGTCTCAGACTCTTAAAGCAACACTAAAGTACTTTTCCTCTGTCGCACACACGCTATTCGTTTGCAGCAAATAACAGACAAGGTAGAATGTTGCATGATTTTATCAAAGTATGATGTATTGCGACATCGAAGCAAGTCAAATTTGTAGTTTCTGATGTCTCATTTCATCGAGCTACAGATACACTACCCCACCTCGTAAAGTTACGTAGTGCGGTTATAGCCGATAGAGGGCCGCAAAGTGAAAGCAGAAGTGCCGTTCACCCTGTTACGAGTTGATGAACTGCTGAAATGATTTTGGAATCATTATTTTAAGGTACGAAAAACTCTTTAGCGTTGCTTTAAGTTATTACAATGCATTTCTCCTTTAGTTCCTCTGATCAATATCGCTCACCCATTCCCCACTGACTTGATCATAAATGACAAAGCATTGCTCTTGCACATTTGACCAGATGTGGTATAGATAGCTGTGCAGCTGTCCTATCTTAAGGAGACTTCTGGACTTTGTTTTGCCACAAAAGCTCCTTATAAAGAGAACCTCCTTTGTTGAACTCTCCAGAGACTCTTCTTGGATGTCACACTGGTAAGTGCAGCAGTGCCCTTTCTTCACATTTTTGTATTTGTGCAAAATGTGCAAAATGTCTGTGTACTCTTTACTTGAAGGTATCTACAGAAGAGTGACATGACACTGTCATGACACATGAACCCTAACCATAACCCTAACTTGTCATCATGGCAAAAAACCCCGAATGATTCTTAATGACGGAAGCGTTATGTCATTAACTTGTTTATAATGTTTGTGACAGTGTCATGTCACTCTTATGTCACTCTACATTATAAATAAAGTTCTAATGAATAAAGTCAAATGTGTTTTATCATCCTGTTTGCTTAACTATTAATCCCTTTTACAGACTGCAGCCATGAAACTGTTTGCTCTCCTGACCTTCAGCCTGTTCGTGGGTAAGAATTATAGCATTGTTTGCAAAAAGTCATCAACTTCATTGAGATAGAATAGGGAAATGAAAACCGTTGTTGTACATTGAACAATCCTTTCACACATTCCTGTGTATTATGTTGATATTCCAATGTTTGCATTGTACATCTTCACGAACCATCCCAAAAGTAATGTTCCCAAAGTAACTTGTGGTGTTATACGGCATAAACATATTTTTGTATTAAATCCTGCACTCAATTGCTCATTTTTGAAACAGCTCTGTTGAAAACGCTTAGGCTATGTCCCTACAACGGTCTTCATCTCTCTTCTCTACCACTGTATATATGATCATTCTCTTCCAAATGTTGGGTAATTTCATTAAATGTGTCTGCTCTTTGATCTTCTCAGGGTGCTACTGTGAAAGTGACGCACTGAACAAGAAACCTTTCAAGATCCAGCTTGAGCTCAAAAAGGACAATTTCTTGGATTACATCAGAAAGTCAATGAATATCCATGAATCTGCTCTCCAGAATCTTGGAAAAGCAGACCTTGGACAAGAGATCAAGTAAGTCCAAAACATATTAGTTATCCAGTTGTAGCTCAGATCTTTTATTAAGCAATAAGCCCCGAGAGGCCGTACTGAGGCCGAATTGCGGTCAAGGTGCGTTTGTGCTGGATTTTTCAACAGCATCGAATGTGATTCAGCCAATAATAATCAAGGATCAGAGCTATCTGTTTTAGAACACTTTGTTTACACTCTGATCACAACATAGCACTGAGATTGACTTTTTTTTTTATCTCTCTCTTCTTCTCTCTCCATCTCCCTCTCCAGCACAAAGGTGTCTCATACCGCCGACGCAATCAATCAGTACATTGAGACTCTGCACAGCCAAGTGACTCCTCTGACTCAGGAGCTGCTGGCCAAGCTATCCCAGGAGGCCGAGCAGCTGAAAGCCCGCGTGGAGAAGGACCTGGACGCCATGAAGACCCATCTGGGGCCCTACGCCGAGGAGATCAGGCTGGAGATGGAGCGGCAGGTGGAGGAGCTGAGGAAGGACGTCAGGCCCCACCGGGAGATGCTCCAGTCGGGGGAGGCGAGGAGCACGCTGCTCCAGACGGCCGAGGAGATGAAGGGCGGGCTGGAGAAGAGCGTCGCCGAGCTGCAGGCCCAGCTGGAGGCTGAGGCCAACGAGGTGAAGCGCACCATGGACCGCTACCTGCAGGGCCTGAGGGAGAGCACCGTGCCCGTGGTGGAGAACCTCAAAAGCCAGATGACCGAGGCAGGACAGACCTTCCAGCAGACCTTTGTTAGCTTTGGAACAGAGCTGGGAGAGAACCTGAAGAACCAATTCATCGCTTTCTTTCAGTCTCTCAACAAAAGTAGTTAATTCAGGCTTCAGTAAAAGGAGGCCAGAGGCCCCAGTCAGTCAGGTCATGCAAATGGCAAGAAAAACTCTAGGTCATTCAAACTGTCTTTATACTAATTTGTTCTATATTTTCTCTATGATTATTAATAATAATAATAATAATAATAATGATAATAATAAAAAACAATGTGAAGTTGAGTGGTTGAATGTGAAGTTCAATGACTGTATGTACAATTGCTCAATGGTTCAGTGCTTATGAGGTTCAACATGTGTGGCACTCATGCCTTGTAATTATCTCGGCTGAGATGCAGGTTTGTGGGGCGCCCTCTAGTGTTTAAAGGGGGTCTGTGTCAACTGATTACAGTTTTTAACTGTTTACACACATTTCAAAACTCTTGTGTTTACTTTTCAAAAGTCCACACACAAAACCCAAACTGCAAAATGCCTCAGATCTCCCGCAAAATGACACACAATATTCAGAATGTCATAAACACATCCCTAAAAGCAAACACTTATGTCATAAATAACATTTTGGATACATCATGTACACTGTTGCTCAAAACTCAAAGCTCCGCTGTTGTTCATTGGCTTCGTAGTACATGTATATTTCAATATGAGTAAAATCTACTGAGAGAAGTTGAAATACACAGAAAACATAAGCAATATTGAAACCAATAATAATAATTTTTCCCAAATAATTTTCTGTTGTGCTGTCATGAATACAGTATTTTACAGCACACAAGGGGGAAAAGGAAGCAAAATACAATGATCTATTCACAGGCCAGGTTCAGTACTGAGTGTTTGTACATTGAGGACTGAGTGTGAATAAGTGTCAAATAAATGGCATTTTGATAGATTGTGTTTGAAATAATTACTGTTAGTTTTTCGTTTCAGTGTCAAGTGTTATTTTTTTGTTGTGAGTTAGAAATTTGAAAAAAAAGCAGTTGAAAAAAAAGGTAATACATATGCAAATTCAGTGGAAGAATAGTCCATCTAAAACAGAATTATGAAATACCTTATAAGTTTTTTTATGATGGAAGTAGTTCTCTATTTTGGAATGAGTCATTGTTTAGTACCCAGGTATACTGGAGTCAAGATTCATCTGGCCATCATTACGTAAGATGCAACTCCCAAGGCTTTCACACACACACACACACACACACACACACACACACACACACACACACACACACACACACACACACACACACACACACACACACACACACACACACACACACACACAGACACACACACACACACACACACACAGAGAGAGAGAGACAGAGAGAGAGACATGCAGACACACAAACACATACAGCACATGTACACACACACACACACACACACACACACACAATGATGTGATTGATTGTGATGACCACACTCACACACACAGACAGTGATGATGGTGATGTTAGTAATACTGTAATAATAATAATAATAAGGCCTGCATGACAAGAGGGGAACTAATGTATAATTTATGCCAAGAAAACATCAACAACTAATAAAAAAAATACTGACACATGATAAGACTAGCAAACAAAACTCATTGTACTAGGTCAAAGTCTTCTGTGTTCTTGTGCATTAAGAAGCAGAACTATGGCCTTGTCCCTCTGAACTTCCTGGTGCATTGCTAATATCTGTCTACAAAGAGTGTTGTTGACAAAGATTAATATAAATGAAATACATTTACTGACATTTAATAGAAGAGTATTTTGAAAGAGAAAAGGCACCAGAAAAGGTAGATATGGAGAGTAAGTATGCATTACAATTGTATGCATTGCATGACATATCCTGTATCAAACCCTGATACAATATGGATGTGTAATGCTCATCAGCTCTTACACCTCCGCCAAGGAGGTTTTCATCGAGGTTTGTTTGTCTGTCTGTCTGTTTGTTTGTTCGCAAGATAAAACTAAAAAAGTTATGGATGGATTTCGATGAAATTTTCAGGAAAGGTCTGAAATGACCCAAGGAAAAAACTATTACATTTCGGGGATGATCCGTCTCACCGTCTTGATCCAGGAGGCATGTTTTCCCTAGGTCTGCGCTCTCAGAGTGCTTTTCTAGTGATAGAAATGTATTAGCCTGGGTGAACCTAGATGAACCTCAGATTTGAATTTGCATTGCAGGTTGTTCTGGAGATGATAGATAGATAGATAGATAGATAGATAGATAGATACATACATACATACATACATATATAGATAGATAGATAGATTCTGTAGATAGATAGATAGATAGATACTTTATTGATCCCCAAGGGGAAATTCAAGGAGCTTACTGAGGTCCTTTACCGAATCACCACAAACCAAGAAGGTGTATTTTCTTTAGAACTGAGTGAATAGCTGCATTAAAAAAAGGATGTTTGATGCACTTCCGAAACAATTTGGTGAGACTTCAAGGCACTAATGTAATGTTACTACACTCATTAATGCAATGATTGTGGTTGTTGTTTATTGTTGTAAAATATGCTGTTAAAACTGCTCTTAAAAGCTTAAAAATGTTTCCACCATGTTGTAAGTCACTTTGGTTAAAAAGTGTCAGTCAAATGTAATGTAATGTAATTTCACTGGTTATGTGGAAGTAGTAAAACTGCAAATTCGGAAATTGGCATCACTGGGCTCTTATCCAGATGGATCTGCAGAGCAAATTCAAATTTGCTAACAGTTTCCTTGAGTTAACCAAGGCTACAAATGTATTCCACTTTCACCTAATAAACCAACACAACATTCTTCCAAGTCAGTCTCAACTTATTGACACCATGTCCTTTTGGCACCAATATGATACAACGTGGAATACGATGTAATGATTACGCTGCAATAAAAAACCAAAAAAACAAATAGGGCTTCTTTTATGAGGACCTTCGGACATTGGTCGTCATTTCATGGAGTATTATTGGGATCATAGACATGTACGTACGTGAGTTTCGCTAGGTATAAATACCTCACGTCTTGACTCACTCTGCGCACCTCACGGCCAAAGACATCAAAGCAGGTAGATTTCCACGCCAATTAACCATTTTGGATTTTTAATATTCTAATGAAATAATATTCCAATTTGCAATATTATTGGAATATGGAGTATTTTATGAAGTTGTAAGCTGTCTGTCTCTCTTTCTCCTTCTTTAGATCACCATGAAGGTTGTAGCAGTGATTGTTGCTCTAACAGTCCTCTCAGGTAAGTTCAAATCCCTCACATGACAGAAGTAACTAGCAACCTGTAACTACTTCATATTTTAACCTTATATATATATTTTTTTAATCCACGTACAGTAGCAGTTAGTTTCCTGTGATGCTGAGCTGAAAGTGTTCCCTTGCAGGCTGCGATGCCTGGTACTTGCAGGACGCGCCTAAGGAGCCATGGGAGCTGGCTGTCGACCGCTTCTGGGACTACGTGGCGGAGATCAACACCAGAGCCGAGGAGATGAAGAAGACCATCGAGAGCTCTCAGCTCAGCGAGGACATGGAGTGAGTTTGAACTCTCTTATTGGTTCATTGGTTCATCATTGGTCGTGGTTAGTGAGGTTCTGCCTTCACTGTAAAGCAGACTGTAAAGGGTGCCTTTAATAGCAATATATAAATGCAATGTGTTGTTATTAAGTATTACTTATTTCTAATTTACTTATTCATTTGACTGACACTTGTATCCATAGCGACTTACTATCAATTAATTAATTGTTACAGTTAATTCATAATTATTACAAGGGCCACTTTGGGTTAAGTGCCTTACTCAAAGGCACAGTTGGGAAATTAACGAGGCTACTAGTATAGACTAACCAGCTCCTCAGCCACGACACTACCACTGCTCACATGTCGTGGGGCATGGCAAACTCCTTGAGTTACTAGAGCACACAGTCCTCCCTCTTTACCATTCTAAAAAAGTTTATTATGCATTTTTCATGCTGTCAAAGACTCATCTTGATGAAGTTGTCATGTAAACGTGGTGTGTGTGTGTGTGTGTGTGTGTGTGTGTGTGTGTGTGTGTGTGTGTGTGTGTGTTGTATCCAGCAAACTCATCAAGGACGTCACGGGAGACCTGAATATGTACCGAGATGACCTCCAAAACAAGCTGGGGCCCTTTGCCCAGGATGCGGCTGAAAAGCTGGGTCAAGACATGACACTGCTGGGCAACAAACTCCGCGACCACCTGAACGAGGCCAAGGGCAGGGCGGCAGAGTACAGCGAGGAGCTGCAGAGCATGGCAGAGCAGAACGCCGATGAGGTGGCCAGCCGGATGAAAATCTACGTCCGCAAGCTGAAGAAGCGCTTGGGCAAGGACACAGAGGAGATCCGCAAGTAAGCTTTTGTCTTTGGTTTTGTATACTGTTTTGTCCCTTCCATACAAAACGCACAAGCCATGTTCTGTACTTTTAGTCACAATAATGCAATGTTTATTTCTATCTCCCAAAATCACTAAATCAAACATCTAAAATGCCTAATGCTTACAATGTATTATTTATTTACCTATACTTAGCCTATTATTAATGGCTTACCATCCCCCCCCCCCCCCCCCCCATTAAAGCAAAATGGACACCTATGTCGGTGAACTGCAGTCTCGCACCAACGAGCGTGTGGAATCTCTGCGTGAGCGCCTGGAGCCCTACCTGACCGATGTGCTCCAGCGTGCCCAGGAGAAGGCCCAGTCCATCGGCCAGATGGTGCAGACCCAAGCCGAGGATGTGAGAGAGAAGCTGGAGGTCGGAGCCTTCAACCTCCAGCAGCAGCTGGAGAAGACCTCCGAGAACCTGCGCTCCACCCTGGAGAGCAAGTGGGGCGAGCTGAGTGCATGGTTCAAGCCATACGTCACCGAGATTCAGGAGAACCTGAACTCCTACATGTAGACGGAGTGGACTCTTGACCCCTTGAGTGTCACACTTTGGCTGACTGTGTGTGATTTTTCTTCATTAAAAAGCACGTTCCACACAGTGAAAATGTTATGAGGCTTGTTATTTCACATCCAGATGGTCATGAATAAAAACGTATAAGCCCAGGACTGTGACAACCTCTCTAATATAGTATTGTAATACTGTACATGCTTTTCCTGTTGGTTGTGTAACATGGCCCTGTGAAATTTGAGTCATACGTCATATGTAGCAGCTTTGTGTATGAGCTAGAGCACATTTTTTAGGGAGAGACTGTGACAAAGATATTTTCCAAAAAACAAACAAACAAACAAACAAACAAAAACAATAAATTATGACTAAAATACACCAGACTCTTCTCTTGACTGTTACATTGTCCAGATTTGGCTTGCTTTGGCTTTGAATGCAGGTAGTCTCGAGACGTCTTGTCACAGAGTAATTGCCAACTTGAGCAGTCATTAAACTATAAATTCAGCAATTGTATTTACTTTAAGTTTTACTTTAGGACAAACATAGGGCCTACATTGGTGATATACCTACAAAGGTCTAATGATGGCTAATATATTGGCAAATATAGGCCTATAATGTGTGTGTGTGTGTGTGTGTGTGTGTGTGTGTGGTGGGGGGGTTAAATGGAATGTGCAGGCCTTACAAAACGATTATAAAGTATACAGTTACAGCTTGGAAGTTACTAGGAGGATATAATCAAAATAGTTTAATAAGGAAACAAACTTTTACCAACATAAATGATAGAAGTCCTCCCCCAGCACTACCGCGAAAAATACCTCATTTCCGGGTCTTCCGGATGTTGTGTTCGGATGTGTCTTCGAGCGAGTTGTAAGCCTACTGGTAGATACAGTTATTATAATAATCACACGCGCTTTTTGTCACTCACAGTTGCGAAGAGACAGACAAGCTCTGCTGAATCTGTGTATGAGAGCACTCATCGATAGAGGTTTAGTATGTGACTCTTGTGAGCCGCCCATCCCGTCTCGCATGGTGAGTAGCGTACACGAGTAGAGCGAGCAAACAAGGGGGGCGACCTGCAGCAGGGTGCTGTAGCTTTGAAACGGGCAAGTTTCTAAAGAGACTCGCCATAAACGTGCAAGGGTGCAGTTTGGTTGCATGCTATAACGCAGGAAGTTGGAGGCAATTTTATGCATGATGCACTTACGCTTACGCTAAATAGCAGAGCATATTAAGATGATCAAACACATTGTTTTGTCTAATGTTATTTGAGTGGTGGCGGGCGACCCCGTGGGAAGGCAACGAGAGTTCACCAGCGTACAATTGATCTGGGGACGGCAAAATGAAGGCTTAACATGACTTGTCTAGTGCCGGTGAAGCACCCGATTTGGTTCCCCCCCCAGTTCGTGTTTCCCCTATAGGTCTTTCTGCAGAAGCTCTAGTCGGCTACCGTAGCTGAAAACCGGAAAACGCAATTCAGTACTAAGAATACGTACGGTAACCTAGCCACAACGCAAGAACTTTAGTATAGTGGCGTAAAGGAAACACGAACTGGGGGGGAACCAAATCGGGTGCTTCACCGTTCAAAGGACAGACTTCTCAAGATATCCTGACAACATTGGCAACATGCGCAACTCTGTTGCAGAGCCAACGGGCATTGTTACAGTAAAACAAGAGTAGGATGTTTTCTAAACTCCAAGTCAAATCCAAGTTATTTTCCAACGAGCTAAAAGTCATTTTACTTAAAGGGAAACTACTAGTATTTCACCCGCCCCCTGTACATTAAAGCTTCAATGTAGGCTAGGGAATGAGCAATACTAATAAGATTGTGCATTCATCTTTGCAAAGGTTACATGTTGTATTTAGAAATTCATCAGTTTCTTAGGTATGTTCAATACAAATGAATGATTTAATAGTTTCAATGGTCTCAAACTAGTTTTTTTTAAATGCAGTGCATTGCAATAGCTTATGTGTGTCCATATTTGAATACACACTTCATTGCTTAATTACATTAAGAAATATATGTCTACCTCTGACTTAATTGTGACAGCTGTCAGATAGTTCAAACCTGTATAATGTCTTGGTTTACAGGTTACAGCTTTACAGGAAGCATGTCCGATGAAGGAGGGACCTGGAGCAGTGATGGAGGACAAAGGTGGGAAGGTGGTTTTACAGCCCTGGGGGAGGACGACCTGAAAAAGGACCTTCATCGAAGAGAAGAGTGGTCAGACATCTCTGACGATGAAAGTCCTGCTGTTTATGCCGATATCTCGCACTCAACGGCATACCATTACAATGCCATCCAGCCAAAGGTATGACAACATTATTTCTAATTTATAATTCTATTTGTTTCATATGCAGTAGCCTATAGGGCATGCCATTCTTAAAAGTTGCTTTTTTTCCAGTGATGGTCTGTTCATTGAGCTTTCCATACATAATCACTAAAGCTTGCGTTGGCTGTCACATCAGAAAATTCTGGGCATGGAAATCAAGCTCTGTGCACATTAAACTGTTAATTATTTTTTGTGATCCATAACCTTGATTAACAACTTACTGCTGTTGTTGTTTTCGTGGTTTAGGGGACGGTGTGGGACAGCAGTTATTTGTCCCATGGATCATCTGCTGCTGTGCATGGAACACCAGCAGCTTTCAGTTTCCCATTTCAAGACGGTGTATTTTGGAGTCAGCAGCAGCAGCAGCAGCAGCAGCAAGTGGTCTTACCTGAAGTTGCCTCAGGAGGCACCGAGTACCCAGTTGCACCATATCCATCAGTATCATACCCTTCAGCATTATATAGATCAGCCATTTACCAGGCGATGGAAGAAAAGACTATGGCTTGTTCTTTGGATGAAGGAAGAAAGATAGAGGAAGAGGAAAAGAAGGAAAGCAGAAACGAGTCCTTTATTGAACAGACAGTCGCTACAGAAAGACACAAGAAGGACCCACCCAAGAACAGCTGTCATCTAGACTCTGAACTCAAGGTAGGTCTTTTAAAAATGTGTTATGACTAGGGGTGTCACGATTCTCCAAATCCTCGATTCGATTTAATTTTCGATTTTAAAGCCACGATTCGATTCGATTTTCGATCTTTTTTTATTAATGCATTCCTTATGTCATTATTATTATTATTATTTTTATTTTTTGCCCTCTTCCTATTCTGTTTCAGGGGGCTTTTATTTTGAAAGCAATTTTTATTTTGAAACCGTAAACAAAAAAAAAACGTCAAACATAGACATGTGAACATAGTGAAATGAAGCAACACAGAATGATACTTTGAATGTTTGTGCACACTCTGAAGACACTCTGAAGAGACCCAAGGTTAGTGTTAATGGAATAAGTACTTATCAATGTGCATTTTAAGCCTTAAAGTCATTTTGAACTGTATAGGCTAACTAAATCGTTTTTTTTACTTGCTAAATTGAGAAGGCTAAATTGGTGTTAGGCTAACTGACGTGAATGAACGCAAAAATGCTTCCACATCCGTGATTTCAGAGTAACAAGAGGTTGATGTGCATTTTTTAACTGGCTGCAACCTAAAATTAGAAGAGTGTTGATGCTGCACGTGTGTGGTTTTGCGTTTTTGCTGGGCGTCACGTTGGGGGTGTGGCTGCATCGTCGATTCTACTTTTCAGTTCGAAGTTCGAGATTGAGATGTAATTTCGATCGATTTCGATTTAAAATCGAGATCGTGACACCCTTAGTTATGACTGTAGTTGTGCTCTGCTAGAACCTGAAAATATACATTTACATTCTATTTACATTCATTCTGACAGTTTTACCCAAAGCGACCTACAGGTGAGACTAGTGGAAGAATTGAAACAGTTGCTAATGTACCTCTGTTCTGTAGGGAGTGGAACCAGTAACCAGCAGCTTGGCCAGTGGACCGTCATCAAACCTAGAATCACTGGAAACGACTCTGAGGGGTCATTTGACACTGGAAAAACCTCATGCGCCAAACCCGTGCTCTTCAGGACAAAAACACAATGATTTAGATCCTATGATGCTGCCAGAGTCTGATGCTTCCATGTTTCATAGAGAGAGACAATTTGAGAACACAGTAGAATCTGGACATAGTGGCGCCACAACCTCTAGTGAACGAGGTGAGTCAGATGTTACTGTTTTTGCCTGTCGTCATAAAGGTGGAACCACAGTTCCATCGGAACCCATTGCCTCACAGCAGTGTGAGGAAAACTCAGTGTGTAAAACCTCCAGTGAGCCATTAGCAAAAGAAGTAGGGATGTCTTTGCCTCTTGAATCACCTCCTACCAAATGTGACGAAAAGAGGGCGAGCATGGATGATAGTGGTGCCACAACCTCAAGAGAGCGAGGTGAGTCAGATGATACTGTTTTTGCCTCCGGTTCGGAGTTGTCATTGGAAAGTCGTCATAAAGGTGGAGCCACAGTTCCATCGGAACCCATTGCCTCAGAGCAGCGTGAGGCAAAAGAAATAGGGACCAGATGTAATGAAAAGGGGGCGATGATAGCTGATCAGCACAGAGGAACATTAGAGGAACTAAGTCTTGATATATCTGATCAGGACGGCACTAATATTAACACCTCAGAGAGCATACAGCACCCAGCTTTGGCTTCGGCCGAAATTGACAGTGTGAAGGCTGGCGGTAGCACACAATTGGGTATGGGGGTCTCTGGAATACTGAAAAAACATAAACGGAGAGCAGGTCGACCATTCAAGAAAAAAACCCTCTTAAAGATGTCAAAACTTCTAGAAATAGTCAAAGATTGTGGGAAAGACACTAAAGATCCGCACGTAAATGAGGCTACTGATGTTCCTCTAAAGCATTTGGTGAAGATCGATGTGCAAGGACCGAATGCCCCCCTCAACTCCCCAAATGACAAAATCCTTCCATGTATTAGGTCTATTCCAAGTGAAGTGAAAGATTACATTCACAACCTTAGTATATCTCCACTAACTAAAAGGCCCATTCATGTCTCAAAAACTCATCCACCCATGTCTTTGATCGCTCTATCAGGACATTCCGACCGACATGAAGATTGTATGGAACATTCCAAAAAATGTGTACAGGCTACACAACGTAAAGCAAAATCACACAAGAAAGCATGGCGCAAACCGCAAAGGAATCAAGCAACGTCCATTTTTAGTGTTCCCCAAGATCTTGAGTCGGTACCAGAAACTGTGCTGGCCCGGAAGACTCGTCAGTCAGCATCTCACCGCCTACAGAGCATCAGAAAAACACAAAAGAAAAAAAATGATTTGAACCCAGAGAGGTGCAGAGACGACGGCCTGGGGCAACCCAGCGGTAGCCAAAACAGTAGTGTTACATCACCAGTAATCCTGCCAGTAGTAGGCGATGTTTCTGCCATAAAGTCATCAAAGCTATTGTCAAAAGCAGTCGTCAAAGCTAGTACACGTAGCAGTGCTAAGAAAAGCTCTAAAAAGAGAGATGATAATACCAGTGAAAATATGGAATTGAGTGATTCTCCCCTGTTGCCCACAAGAGTAAAACTGACAAAGAAACAACGAAAAAAGTCAAGGAAGGCTGGTCCTCAGGCACGTCTTCAACCAAACAGTGCTGACCTACTCATTATGTCTTCACAGAAAGATTTTGAAAATACAATTGCAATCAAAGGGGAAATTAAAAACGCAAACAAACGAAGCCATGCAAAAAGTGCCACTCCAAAAGGAAAAAAGGCTTTGAAAGGTCATCTGGCTGATGCACAGAATAAACCAGAATTGCTGTGTGAAGTCATGGATGCAAATGAGTTGCAAGTCAAGACTCAAAATGACAAAAATCACCAGGCAGTAAGTTCTGCTCATGAAGCTGAAATGATTGATAATTCAGAGGGAGTTCCTATTGAAACTCAAACCAGTGCACAGAAAGATTCCAAGAGGATAAGAAAGGTCAAGAGGAATGGAACATCTAAAAAAAGCAATACACGGAACAACCCCAACAGAACACGGAACAACCCTGATGTCCTACCATCTATGACAGGTGGAACTGTGCTCCCTGAAACACTCTCTGAAAGTTCCCTGAAACCCTTTAAAAAAGCACCAAAGCTAAATGCTAAGAGAGCTTCTAAAAAGATGCCAGCTACTGAGGACAAAGGACAGAACGGCATGGGACAGATAGACCCTAATGGCATACCACTTGAAAAAGATGCCTTGTGTAGCAAAGAAGATCTGAGTGTTAATATTTCACCACCTCCAATGAGAGAAAGGAGAGGAAGAAAGCGAGAAGCCACAGAGGATGGAGAAAATGGCCATCAAAATCAAAATAACGGCAGTGTTGATCAAGTACCCAACTCCTCCACAGTCACATTAAATGAATCTGACCATTGTAGTACACAACCAGCCAAACGGTGGTGTAATAGAGAGCCTACATCAAAAACACATGGATACCGGCACCCCAAAAATGTCCTGGGAGCTTCACAGGCAGTTTTGACTGAAAATGTTTCATTACACACTGACTCTGAAAAGCTCATGAGTCAGGTACCGGAAAGCAGTTTGTCTAAACAGAAAAAGTCACATAAGAAAAGGGTATCTGATTTAAAAGAGGATGGCAAGTTTCCAGAGGTCAATATGAATACACCCTTGCATGGCAAGTGTATTGTGTCTCCACAGAAAACTCCACAAACCCCAAAAGGCAGCAGCTTCAAAAGGAAAGTCAGAGTTCCCAAGGTATCACCTGCTTCTCAGGACAGTTCATTGAATATGAATACTGGAACATCCCTCCCCAAAACCAGTACCCCGAGAAAAGTTAAGAAGGGAGAGATGACTTTGCCCAAAGAGGAACAAGTTCAGCTGTCAATTGTAGATCACAGTTTTGACTTTACAGAGGAAGAGTTTCATGTTCCTGTTATAAAAGTAACATCCAGAAAAGACATTCCTCTTGAAATGACCACACCGAAACAAAGTTGTGGGAAAATGTCAAAAAAGCGTTCTGGGAGAGTTAAAAGAGTAAGAACTGGTGAAGCTAAAAGTGAAACATCTCAGGAACCCAAGGAATTTATCAGCACCAACACCTTTTCAGAACTGCCTGAAATAAAACCAGAACCTCTTGCTATCCCACTTTCCGACACTAAATCTGTGAAAAAAACAAAGAAAGGAAGAACACCAAAATCGTCTTTGGTACAGTTAGTGGGAGGGCACAGTGATTCACAGAAATTAAGAGAAAACAGCAGTAGCAATAAGGTTGATGGTAAATGCACAGAGATCAAAATGGAACAGGCAGAATTTGCATTGTCTGCAGTGGACATGGGACATCCCGCAGGTTTACAGCAGAGTTCGATGCAAGCAACAGATTACATGGCAATGTTGAAACGAAAACCTGGCCGGCCGTTCAAGAAAAAGACCCTGTTAAAAATGGCTAAAATTCTTGAAATAGTTCAGGAAACTGAGTCTAGTTCTACAGAAAATAGTGGCATCACAAATTATGTTGAGGGAATACTCCCCCAAAAAGAGCATCAACCACAAGTGAAAAGGGAAAAGGTCAAAGCCTTAGTCACTCCTACAAGAAGGTCACTTCGAGCAGTTTTTCCTGTGAAGTCTGAAAGCAGCCTCCATCCTTTGTCAACAATCTCCATGGACATTTATCATGAAGGAAATACTGAGCCATCTTGTTCAGGTACTTTGAATAGACTGTCCTCACCTGATAAATGCTTCACTAATACAGTAGCTTTAGACTCCAATGATACATCAGTGGATGACATTGATCAACAACATCCTCAAAAAGTGACTGAAATTGAGAGCACAGCTGTGAGAGCTCTGAGCAAAAGGAAGAAAAGAAAAGTGTTCAATCCTAAGAAAAAGAAGATGAGATGGAGAAAGCTTTGTCAACAGCTGGCTGATGTTACTGCCACACAAGAAGCAGCCCTTTTATCAAATAATCAGGATGGTGCCTGTGTTTCTTCTAACAACATAGACGTTTCATGTAAGGTATCTTCTCTCCCTGTATCATGTAAAGAAGAAGAACTAGAGCATGCCATTTTGCACAAATCAAACCCATCAAAGACGGAATCCGGAACACAGCCTCAGACTCGCCAAACTCCTTTAACTGGCTCCAGATTAAAAACACAAAAGAAGAATGAAAGAGGGGGTAGGCGAGGGGTTAAAATGTGTTCAGGGGAAGATGCTGGTGTCCCACGGGAGCCTTCAGCTTTGCCAACCACCCAGGAGAGAGATGGTACTGAACTCCATAGACAGTCCTCACCTGATAAATGCTTCCCTAATACAGTAGCTTTAGACTCCAATGATGCATCAGTGGATGACATTGATCAACAACATCCTCAAAAAGTGACTGAAATTGAGAGCACAGCTGTGAGGGTTCGGAAGAGAAAGAAGAGAGGTAAAGTGTTCTATCCTAAGAAAAAGATGATATGGAGAAAGCTTTGTCAACAGCTGGCTGATGTTACTGCCACACAAGAAGCAGCCCTTTTATCAAATAATCAGGATGGTGCCTGTGTTTCTTCTAACAACATAGACGTTTCATGTAAGGTATCTTCTCTCCCTGTATCATGTAAAGAAGAAGAACTAGAGCATGCCATTTTGCACAAATCAAACCCATCAAAGACGGAATCCGGAACACAGCCTCAGACTCGCCAAACTCCTTTAACTGGCTCCAGATTAAAAACACAAAAGAAGAATGAAAGAGGGGGTAGGCGAGGGGTTAAAATGTGTTCAGGGGAAGATGCTGGTGTCCCACGGGAGCCTTCAGCTTTGCCAACCACCCAGGAGAGAGATGGTACTGAACTCCATAGACAGTCCTCACCTGATAAATGCTTCCCTAATACAGTAGCTTTAGACTCCAATGATGCATCAGTGGATGACATTGATCAACAACATCCTCAAAAAGTGACTGAAATTGAGAGCACAGCTGTGAGGGTTCGGAAGAGAAAGAAGAGAGGTAAAGTGTTCTATCCTAAGAAAAAGATGATATGGAGAAAGCTTTGTCAACAGCTGGCTGATGTTACTGCCACACAAGAAGCAGCCCTTTTATCAAATAATCAGGATGGTGCCTGTGTTTCTTCTAACAACATAGACGTTTCATGTAAGGTATCTTCTCTCCCTGTATCATGTAAAGAAGAAGAACTAGAGCATGCCATTTTGCACAAATCAAACCCATCAAAGACAGAATCCGGAACACAGCCTCAGACTCGCCAAACACCTTTAACTGGCTCCAGATTAAAGTCGTCAACACAGAAGAAGAATAAGAGGGAAAGAAAGAATCGGCAAGAGGTGAGCACATGTTCTGGTGTCTCGTTGGAGCTTTCAGCTTTGCCACTCAACCAGGAGAGGGATGATCTTGAACTCAATGCAGTGAAGTCTTTAACCAAAGTGAAAAGGAACACTGCTCATACTTGCAAAAAGAAGACTTCTGTGAAGAAGTCTAAATTGATGGCAATTGTGCAGACAGTATCTGAACTTCCAAAATCCCAACCTAAAGCAAAAAGCTTGGATTGTTCTAAGAATGTTAAAGTAAAGGTTGAAGAATGTGTGCAATCAGTTTCAGTTACACATGCATCAAGCTTAAGGAGGTCTTTACGAAGGTTGTGTTCAGCTTCACTCACTACAGGTGGCCAGAGACCACATCAACCCACACAGAACCCTGATGAGGAAACACAGTCCTCCAAGTCATTTGTTTTGGAAGCCAAAACTCAGATGCTGGGAGATCTATCCCTAAATGAAAGCAAAGTGAAAGATGAGGACTCTTCTCTTGAAAAACAGCATGATGATGCAACACTTCCCTCTTCAAATGTTCAGCAACTAGCCCCAATGCCTGGAAAGTTAAAACAAAGGAAACCAAGGAAGGGACTGAAGCGAAGACTCCGTTCTAGAACCTCTGGATTGGTGAAATCTGATGAGGTCACAGGCACAACAGTTAATTCAGATTCTTCCCTCACAGTTGCCTTCAACACCTCTGAAGGCCAAAGTACATCTGTTGAACATGAAAATACTTTGGTGAAAGATGAAGATCCTTCTTTTGAAAAACAGCATGATGATGCAACACTTCCCTCTTCAAATGTTCAGCATCCAGTACAAAGTAAATTTGTTGATCATGAAAATACTTTGAAGAAAAGTAAAATTATGATGGAGAAGTTAGTGACCGGGGAAATGGAGGTACCTGTCAAAATGGAAATAGAGACAGAGAAGACAGAGACCTTGTTAGAATTGTCAGGAAATCGGCCATCTGATGCAGATTCAGCAAAGGTGGATGTTGGCATGCGTAGAGACAACATGATTTCATCAGATTTGAAGAATCATACTCCACCAAAATCTAGAAGTTTAGTGAAAAGCACAGAAACCTCTCTGAGAAGATCTGGCCGAGCCTCTAAAATTGCTTCACTTTTTTACCGCAGTGAAGAATATACATCTGCAGTGACTGAAACCACCCCATCTCCTAATGAAGACAGTCAAGATATGCAAACCGAAAAGAAAACACTTCAGCCCTTTAAAACAATCCCTGCTGTCGCTACAGAGGAACAAATGGTGACTGCCGTTTCCTGTGACACTGTTGAAATACCAACTGGCTGCTCAGTCTCAGACAAAGATTCTAAACCTGACCTAGACCAAAGCCCAGCTGTAGCCCAAGCTCAAGCTTCAAGTGCACCTGTGGGTAAAACGGCAGAAACAGAAGACCTAGTAGTGAAACAGAAAAGGCGCCGTGGAAAATCAAAAGGGTGGGGCAACCGAAGGCAGGCAAAAGGGAAAGGAACTCCAAATGTTGCCCATGCTAATAAACAGCATGTTGTACAAAATGTTAAGGTAACTGCAGTTGAAGAGAAAAAGAATAGTTTTGCACACAGCAGTCAGTCGAATGAAGAGGAATCTGTGCTAACTGATGGAGAAAATGTTGCAATGACTAGTAATGTCTTGGCTCACTCTGGCTGTCAGACATCTCTCTCCCTGAATATGCATAATATCCAGTCTCCACCAGATGTTCAGAAGGTTGATGGATGCACTCAGTATTCTGAGAAAGAGTGTGGAGAGCAAAGAATAATGTCCAAGTTCCCAGCAGGTTGGAATGTGAGGGAGCAATATGCCAAAAAGGCAAAAACGTCCATTGAGTGCAGGTTTTGTGGACGTTCTTTTCGCCACATTTCTGCATATACTGTTCACCAGAGGCTTCACACAGGTGAAAAACCCTATCAGTGTCAACAATGTGGAAAGAGGTTTGCTCAAGTTTCCAAATTAAAATCCCACAAGAATGTGCATAAAGCACAAGGATTCATACAGTGTCCTTGCTGTAGCCAACGATTCTCCAAAAAAGAACAACTTATTGTCCATTTTAAAGTTCACCTTTCCAGTGTAGATCACATCACCTCAAATAAAAGAAGTTGTCAGGTATCCCCCAGTAAACGTCCCTCTAATTCACCAGGTGGTGTATTCAACTGCCCTGTATGTGGCAAAGAGTTCCTCAGCAAGCACAAGCTGCACATTCATCAGTGCACTCACAATGGAGAGAGCTTTTCTTGTAAAGACTGTGGGAAGACCTTCAGTAAACAAACTAGCCTAAGTGCCCATGAAAGAGTCCACTGGCCCCTTAAGCCTTACGCCTGCTCTGTGTGTGGACAGGGTTTCCGTAAACTGCAGGCGCTGAAGGCTCATTCTCTTGAGCACACGGGAGAGACCCCTTTCTTCTGTTCTAATTGCGGCTACGCTTGCGGTGACCTGCAGACTCTGAGGGCACACCAGGCCTCCAGGATTTGCTCTGCAAAGAAGCAAGACGACATCGAGGGCTTCTTGGTCCAGATGGGAGTGGATGGTCAGGTGAACACGCCGAGCCTTTTCAAATGCCACTTGTGCAAGAAACTTCTTCACCACTGGTGCCAGTACACCCTGCATCTGCAAACACACACTAAGGCTCACCCATATTTATGCTATATGTGCGGCCAGAGTTATGACAGGGACTCTGACGTGAGGGTTCATTGTAGAGATTGCTGCAAGTCCAGTGGTGAGGAGAGGGCCTGCTCTGGACCCTTGTCTGACATTTGGATTAGCCAAGAAACGGAAGAGACTTCTCTGCTTTCTCAGGAGCCAGATTCCCCAGAACATATGGATGAGCAGACATTCAATTCTCCAGTCCATCCACACCCGTTGGAAGAGGACCTTCCCCAAAGTAAAAATCCAGATCAGATCTCATCTTCTGCAGAAGATGCAGATCCTGCCAGTCCTTGCAACTCTCGGCCACCTTCTCCTACTCCTTCTGATGTTAGTATCTTATCCTCACATCCATCCCTTGACTGCTACGTTGTGTCTTCTATTCATGCCCGTACAAGGACCTCACATAAGCGTTTTGAGTGTCAACACTGTGGGAAGACATTCAGGTTGCATAGTATTTTACGTGCCCACTTGCAGAAACACTTATCTGGCAACAAGTATACTTGTGCACTCTGTGGTCGTGTTTTTGAAAGGTGGCATAAGCTGTGGTTGCATCAACGACATCATCAAAAGAAGGGCAGATCCTTCTTATGCTCAGACTGCAATGTGCAGTTTCACTTCCTGGGTTTGTACAGGGATCATCTACGGGAACATGCAGAGCAGAGACCTTATGCCTGTCCACTGTGTCCAGACACATTCCTCAGCGAAGAACGCCTGAACGCTCACCAGTGCGAGAATCACAGGCCCCGTCGAGCACTGAGATGCGAGGTATGTGGAAAGGGCTTCTCGAGTTTGAGAAACTGGGTTAAACACAGTCTGCTTCACAACGGCCGCAGTTCCCACAGCTGCCTCCTGTGCTACGAGTCCTTCGCCAACAACCGTGCCCTGCAGGTCCACTTGAAGACGCACAACAATGACCTCAGATTCCCGACGTCTGAAATCCCGTCGGAGCCTCTTCTGTTTCCACATCAGTGCTGGCACTGTAACGCCAGCTTCTCCACCGGAGAGCTGCTCTATGCCCATCAGATATGCCATGCTGTGGGGGGAAAGCCTCCAGCCAGGCCAAAGGGTGCTCCTACTGGCCAAAGTAACGCCAACGATGTCTCATGGACATTGCCTCCACCCACTGTTCCGGAATCATCTTCTGTTCCAGCACCAGCTGTGGCAGAACAAGTTCCTGTTCCAGAGATTAGTGACGAAAGCCTGTTTCACTACGCCCATCCTGACAGCCTCTATGTGGTACCGGACGCCTCGCCACCACCGCCATTACCACGTCATAACTTCTTTTCGCGGTCTGGTCGCCACTCTTCATCCCAGGCGTCAAACCTCAGCTCATCGCAGCAGGTTATTATTACCGTGGATGAGGATTCCCTCCAAGACGCTGTGGACAGTAGCCAAAATGCTCCCAGCACCAGTCAAACCATTCCTGACTCCAGTCCGAATGCAGATGTAAATCTACCTCAAACCAGCAGCCAACAAAGCATGACCCCTTCGTTGTCAGGGACAACCTCATCCCCATTACCGGTAGGCTCGTCTGCTAGTCATCCTCGGGATGAACCAACTCTGAGCCTCCAGGTCAAACACACACTCCCTCCCAGACATGACATGTCCAAAGACACAGTCAAACGTTTCTCGATCACTGTACAACTACAGGACACCAGGGGTTTTGAATGTGCTGACTGCAATATATCCCTTTCCAGTGTCACACAACTTCATAAACATTACCTAAAACATGCTAAGGGGTGCTGACAAAGTTTGCGTTTAAAATGGTTGCCTTTGTTCTCTTTGAGATACTGTATTATTTGCATTAAGTTGATATTTTGATTTCATTGTAGTGCCTACAACTTGTTTTCCAAATACCTCAGGTAGCTTACCATTACCTATCACACTTTATAGTTAAGTTGACGTGTGCCTTGATAAAGAATGTCTTTAAATGAGTCCTTATCAATATGATTATGGATGATGAATGTTTCAGTTGTATCATCTTAACAGCCCACCAGTATAACGCTTCATACTGTTTCCTCTCACTTTTGAATAATGTTTTTGATTGCTATCCAATACATGGGAATCATGGGTGAACTGGAAAAGTCAAACTGTAAAATTGCATTTTTGTACTGTAAAACTACATCATTTAGGTGATTAGACACTTTACATGTTTTATCCGTGAATTCAAATGTCTTCGTAACATGTCTACACTGTATTACCTCCTGCCACATGCATCTGTCCTTTTTAATTTTTTTATTTAGACTTTTATTTAGAGTGCCTTTAAAGATACTGCTGTCAGAAAAAAAACATGTATCCATCCGTCATTGCTTTCCATTGAGGGTACTGCAGTTGCAGCTGGTGTTCGATACATAAAGGTTGTATCATGGTTCATTATGTACATTTGAGAAGTTTGAAACTAATTGGAGCCTGTTGACTTTTCTCATAGACTTGTATCAGTACATTTCATTCTTACAAGTTCCATTGATAGGGCCTTTTTCTTATTGTGTACATACATTTATGTAGAATTAACACTTTCTGAAATGCCTGCTTTTCTTTTTTATACTCACACATACAGTATGTGAAGCATGTTGACTCCAGTGTGTAAATGAATGTAGAAGAGGACAGTGCAATGGGTACATTGCAGTTGGTTATTTGGTCTGACTTCAACAGGCCCACAAAGATACACAGCCAGTGTTACACATATTTGCCTACTACAGATCTGTTGTCTGTCAAAATCTTTTTTTTTATCATACCGTCTCTTGCTGTCTCCTATAGAAAATATTTTCTAAATAAAGTTCAAAGTATTAAATATTTTCTAGTATTTTACTGTATTTGACACAACTCTATCGAGTTTCCTGGTAGCTTTCACTTCCAAACTATTATGCCCTTCTGAGGTTCTATCATGCAGAATCGCCTGTACCTGCAATTGAACACATTTGTAACATTATCACTCCATCCTTATGAATTGTCCTTAAAAAGTTGTTAGAATTGCTCTTAAAAAGCTTAAAATGTTTTACCATGTTGTAAGCCACTTTGGTTTAAAAGCGTCAGCCAAATGTAATGTAATGTAATGTAATGATCCCCCAAAAGAAACGTGTGGCCAATATTAAGTAGCCTTTAAAGACTTGTCTTACTCTTGACAGCCCTTCAGATATGAAGAGAAGCAGATAACTTCTCCCCACCAAGGGTACTGACCATTTGTGTGTATGCAAACCCCTCTCACATTATTTAAGAACCACTGGTTCAATTTACTTAAATTTTGCATTTGGCACCAAAGCTAATTCTTCCTACGTGATAATCCGCTGTTTCCACTTTCTTTTACATTTCCTATTTTTACATTCAGGAGATTATACATAAAGACCCTTTATAGGAGTGAGGGTCTGCAGCCAGCAGCTAGACAAATTGTTATCCTATTTCCCTGCTGAATTACTGAAGCTAAGCAGGTGTGGGCTCGGGTAGTGCTTGGATGGGAGACCTCAAGGGCGAAAAAGTAGCTGCTGTTAGTAGTGTTGGTGAGTGGCTTTTAGGTAGTTATGTTCCCTCTGGCCAATAAATTGATAAAATCCTTATGCCCCATTACAGTGACTTGGACACTGTGCTGTAGTACGAGATGAAGTCTTTCGGATGAAACATTAAACTGAGCGCCTGATTGAGTAGGGGATTCCCTGGTGTCCTGGATAAATCCCCATCCCCAACCCAGGAAAGGCCTTTATGCACAAAAGGCTCTTCGGGTAGTTTATTTGTTTCTGGTGGAGCATTAGCTGTGTTTTAGCGGCATCTTCTGTTATGTTTTGCTCCTTACGTGTTCACTCTAACAATGAAAATATTGTTTACCCAATAATACATTGACAGTGGCCAGTTCAAACACATCTGGATCCACTGGAAACAACTGAGCTACTTGAAGAACATTTTGTGCATAATTAAGGCTCATTGGAGATTTGGCTTCCATTCATCCCCTCACTCTCCACCTCAGCGGTGGTGTGGTGATGGTTCTGGTGCAAAATGGCAGGTGGGTGCTTACACATTGGTGATGATTAATGAGGATTCACTGTGAAGTGTTTTGGATGCCTTGAAAAACACTATAAATGCAATGTGTTGTCTTACTGCTTTTGTTCTCATGGCTTTTGAATCTTTTCACTCCCAGTTGATCCACAAGTTATTGCGCAATAGAGGATGGTGTTACTGTACTTTGATCTCAGTCTAGACCTTCTTACTGGTTAATTAAATCAATGATGTGAGGCTGAGAAGACCACTTGAGTAGTGCAGAAGAACATACACTACTCACATGAAGTTAGGGATACCTGGTTTTAGGTGAAATGTAATGTTTCAGTAAAGAAAGTTTGCCATGCACTCAAAAGGTTAGACAGGGTCACATTAAGTTAACCTGTAAAGGTTACAGTGGATTTTAGGTTCATCGTGAAATTTCACCTACAAGCCAAATATCCCTGACTTTTAGTGAGTAGTGTAACATTGAAAAAACAATGAGCGTCTGGTGAAGACCACTCTTTTCTTCGCAAATTGTACAGTATCCTAAAGGGAGAAAACAATGTAACCTTCAGTCCAACTCCACTTTATTTGCAATAGAAAAAAAATCAAAACAAAATAAAAACAATAACAGTTTAGGCTAGACTACACTTTAGGCATATCAGATGCATAAGCAACATCAGCTCCGTAGCAAGATAGATAAGAAAATGAATGGATTGTTTTCTTCTTATATTAATGTTTTTTTTTGTTTTTTATTATTATTTATTATTGTTGTAGGTTACCACACAGTCATCCCCCCCGTCCTTCTTTTTGTAGTTTCTATTCATCCATCTGCGAGTTTGATTATTTATTGATCTGTCCGTTTCTGCATACTGTTGTGGGTTTGGTTCAGTCTGTATTAACACACTTGTCTTTGCTTTGTCGGTCACGTCCCCATTGTCCCCCCCCCCGTCTGGTCAGATGTTCCTCCCCCGTCCCTGTTGAAATAGTCTGTGGGTCAGCCGCCATTTTGATTCCTCCTCCACGCAGGTCGTGGTCATTTCATTTCTTCTTCTCGTCTTTCTTGCCCTCGGGAGGTTTGGAGCCCCCGGTTTGCGAGGCCAGCGAGCCCATGGCGTTGCGGATGGCCTCGTTGTTGGGGTCCACTCCGGGCAGGTTCTCCAGGACGCTCTGGAGGAACTCGGGGTCCTGCATCACATCGTAGTCCTCTTCCTCCTGTAGAAGAGTCCCCAGGTTAGGAGCACAAATGCAGCTCATACAGCGTGACTTAACGATTAACCAAAACTATTAACCAGGCAAAACAGGCAATAGGCAATCAAATGAAAACTGAGATACCAAAAAGTATTAAAGTCAGTCATTTAAAGTATAAAAGTCATTTATAGTATAAAAGTAAGTCATTTAAACATTTGGACATAGCAACCTGTGAGATATATACAACAAACAAAGGCTTTGACAATTGTGTAAAAGTGCAACAAATGAACAGATGACGACAATGACGGACATTGTAACCATGCGAGTGCGGAGAGTGCTGACATGAAGTCAGTCAACATAACCTGCAGACTGCACATGAACTGAACTGGAGAGGGCAAATGGATTGCGTTTCAGTGCTGTACCTTAGCAGTCTCTGTGGTGTCCATAGGTCCACTGGTGTCCATAGCTGACTCACCAAACTCTGCTAATAGACGACACATTTAGAAGGGATCTTAATTAGCAGGATCACAAAAATACGTGGAGATGGTTGTGTGTGTGTGTGTGTGTGTGTGTCCTCTTAATACAGGCTACATCTGCACCTATGAAGGTGATTAAGTGTGAAGACAAATGTGTATATAAGAGAGTGTGTGTGTGTGTGTGTGTGTGTGTGTGTGTGTGTGTGTGTGTGTGTGTGTGTGTGTGTGTGTGTGTGTATCTATGATGTATGTTGATATTTTCCAAGCATATCTGCTTGGTATACCCCTAGAGAAAGGTTAAATGAATGCTAATTGTATTTTGAGTGAAAGCATATGTGCGTGTATGTGTGTGTGTGTGACACATACCTCCCCCAGCCAGGGACATCTGCATGGCGTAGGCAATCTGCTCCTCCTCCGTCATGCTGCTGAAGTCTGGCATAGCCGCTACTCCTGACTCAGGCTGGGACATCTTCAATAGGGCCTCCTCGGACTCTACAGACACACACACACAGACACACACAGAGACACACACACACACACACACACACACACACACACACACACACACACACACACACACACACACACACACACACACACACACACACACACACACACACACACACACACACACACACACACACACACACACACACACTAATTCAGAGCCCGGGAGCATACACCATCACATGTTCCACCAGAAATCAATAGTTTTCTAGAACTTGTCTATCTGTGCATGGAGGTTCTGTGTATGCAATGTAAAGGACAGTAATAAAATGTGAGGTGATCTGGGAAAAACCATCATATGGTGCAATTTTACCAACTTATAATTCTGACACCATCCTAGTAACATCCATGGTTTTGGGAGGATGGTATCAAGGATATTGATAGAGGACAGTGTCAAGAATGATTGTTAAAAAGGAGTGTTGACAAGAATAAATGTTGAAAAGGAGCAAAAAAATCAAGGACATGGGTTTTCGTGGATCGTTACACAAATGGAGGTTGTGGGGGTCGGTGCTGCTGTGTGGTGCTCACCGTCGGCGGTGGGGGTGGGAACGCCCACTTCAGCTGCTGATGCTGCAGCCACCCTGCGGGCCTCCTCCTCCTGCCGCTGCCTTTGCTCCTCCATGGACACACGCAGAGCCTGGGGACACACAACCATCTTGAGCAAGCACCAAAAACGCACACACACACACGGTGTGTACAATGCAATGCGAACACACAACCATCGACATGAAGGTGCATTATACGTCCAAAAGAGATCATTGGTGATCTTGAGCCACAGTGACGTCCAGCTGAACCAGGTTAATTTTGACAGCTAGAAGCGGTCATCAAGGAAGGCGGGGAAACTAGAGCGATTTAAGCGCAACAGACTTTATTTTCGCAGAGAGAACGCATCATACTATAAATACATTCATAACAAAACCATATGACACTGAAATTTGCCCTTTGAAAATAATTTAAAATATATAATTCATAAATGTTGCGTTTGCCAAAGAGAAAGTATAATCATCTCCTATGGCTATTCTAAGCCATCAAACGTGTCAATACAATATGCTACATTACAGCAAATAGGCTGCGCATGTACAGGAAAGGTGTTATGTCCGAGATAGTCCATAAATTCAACTCATCAACTTTGTAATCCACCCGCGATTTACTGCTGCGCATGCTATGCCGCCTGAAAAACTTGCGTACGCGAGTTCAAACTAGACGTGAGATTTGAACGTATAGCATCGATTACGTTCACAAATAAATGCCATACTTTGCGTGGAAACAAGTGTACGCCTGTTTTACGCCTGTTTGTGGTCGTACGCACGTTTCATAAATGAGGGCCGGTGTGTACAATGCAATGGGGACACACAACCATCATGAGCAGGCACCAAAAACTCTCACACACACGCACACACAGCCACGGTGTGTAGTACAATGCAATGGGGACACACAACCATCATGAGCAAGCACCAGAAACGCACACGCACGCACACACATGCACACGCACGCGCACGCGCACGCACACGCACACGCACACGCACACGCACACGCACACGCACACGCACACGCACACGCACACAGTCTGTACAATGCAATGGGGACAGACAACCATCATGAGCAAGCAAAACACACAGACACACACAGACACTATGTACAATGCAATGGGCATTACGACAATGGAGATTCTTTCCACTGCCCTGAAGGTGGAGGAACAAAAGAGCACTTACCAAGGCCAGCTCGGGGTCGGCACTGGGGTCCACCCCAAACTCGAAGTCGCTGGCCCCCAGGCCCATCATGGTGCCGCCCTCGCCCGCAAGGATGGGGGAGGAGAGCAGGGCATCAGCCAGGCTGGGGCCCGGGGGCACCGTCACCAGGTGAGAGCCAGTGCCCTCCTTGCCATTCAGCGTGTTGATGAACGCCGTCAGCTTCTCTGTGTTCACCTCCTAAGAGACGCGGGACGGAGAGCAAACACAGGAGCAACACCAGACACATATCAGTTCTACAACTTGCCTTGAGCGCACTGTAATTTCCCAACTATTATCCGCAATGACGATAAAAACCTATTCCAGTCTATTCTAAGACGAAGGACTACCAGTGTAAAGAATGCAATAGTAATGCATTCCCAAACAGCAGGAATTCATACACATTCATTGTTGACCTTTTAAGTTTAGCTAAGTAATATTCCTAAACCATAATCTCACATAGCAACCGACATGGGAGCATAAGAGATCCCAAAATGACAGCAATCATCTATGAGCACAGTACTGATCGGTGACTGTAAAACAAGCAATCTCTCACCTCCTCTCCAAAGTTCACGATATCCACATTGACCTTCTCTTTCTTCAGACGCTTTGCCAGTTTGACAAGCTAAAAAGGGTTCATTTAAAAAAAAAAATGGATAAATAAGCAGAGGTCGTACTGTAGGTAAAGATGTACTGTATCAATAAGAAGCTACAGTATGTAGAAAAGGGTTAAACGTAGAAGAGAAAACAAGGTGAAGTCCTTACGTCTTTCTCACTGTCCTCCACAGGGCTGCCCACGAAAGCGATGATCCTCATCTTGTGGTTTTTACCCTGTCTGTGCTTCAAGGCCAGCTGGACACAGTCAGAAGCAGAGAGTCAGTTAGACGAGGCACGTCTTTAAACGGAAATATTCTGCATTCTAAAAAAACTACACATTGCAGAAATGCTACCGATAAAACCCTAACTGTGACATTAATCTGTTTGTTCGAAAACAAAAAAAGAACAAAACAAAAGAAGATTATAAATTTGCATTAACTTGTGATTCTTGTGTTTTGTGCCTCTATGATCCCCAAACAAGATACAGTGCAACAAGATGATCACAAATAATAAGACAAATAGTGGATGATGAACAGACACAAATCCTGCTAAAACAATAAGTGAGCTTACATGAGCCACTCTGATGCCAGTGCTGAAGCAAATGTCCCCTCTTGGCTGGACAGCGTGCAGTTTGGAGAGGATGCGGCCTGTGTCTGGGGTGAGGGTGGTCAGCACCTCACAGTTGCTGGACAGAGAAATATGAGAGAGAGAGTAGAGAATTAATGATGCCCTGTCTAACTACTCTGTCTGTCTAAACAAGGGAAGAACCTGTTAATCAAATGAATTTGGATTCCTTCAGTAGGACATCAAGGCTTTGCATATTTCCAAGTTAAAAAATTTAACTTACTTAGCCATTGTGATGAGCCCGACATTGTTCTCTGGGTTGCTGCGGGTCTTGGAGTGGCAAACGATGTTGACAGCGTCCTGTTGGGCCTGCAGTCTCGTGGGCAGGAAGTCTCCATTCCTCATGTATTCACTGTTGTCCACACTACACAAAACATGCCCACTGTTATTCCTGATTGACAAGCTAGGGACAGCAATTAATGTGATCAAATATGGGTGATCATTCGTATTATTACTACTTCCATTAATGCATTTCCATGTCTGTCTAGCTCATGACATCCTTTAGCCGCTGACAACGTTTCTCTTCATGTTACAATGGGTTGTGATTATAGAATTTGGCAGACGAGGGCACGACATGCCATTATTGTTTTATCGGCTAGCCGCTAGCGAGACTTCTGATCCAGCCGCCTCCATCTACAGTAATATGACCAGGCTAAGTTTCCTCTAACTTCCACTTACTTAACATGACTTTAGATAAAGTCGTTTTCAAATGTCTGTAGTGCCTGACCATAATCTGATGTCGCTAAGTCTGTCACAACACATAGCGTGACAGCTGTCACTTATGTACCAAAGTTGGCAAGCTAGCATGGCTAACCAACAGAGACAATCCCAAAGAACAAAGTGGATAATGTATTGTCCTACTGCTGAGGCCCTTTGACAGAAACGATATTTACAGTATCATTTAGCCTACTGATGAAAATGATACATATTATGGACAGTGTTGCACTTCCATTACATACTCATGACTCTGATTAAAGAACACTTCAGTTATACGTGATCGTTACGTGAATTCAGTATTTTTAGAAAGCTATAGATAGATAGCATTCGTTAACGTTAGATGGTTAACTTAGCTGTCCAGCTAGCTAGCATAGTAGCTTGCTAATGACTCAGGAGAACGGGCAGGAAAACGCCATGTATGACAATTGGCCTGTTGTGTCGCTTATAAGACTTAAAAACGAACCTGTACAGGCATGCTTCAACAGTATTTTAGCACATTTCTGCGGTGCTCTGTGGAATAACAAACAAACTAACGCAAATAAACCAATTAGTTTGCTCCTTACCAGACCATAGTACTTTCAAGCCCCATCTTGAAAACTTCTCCCTGATCACTGAGGAACGTGGCTGTTGATTGGTCAACACACGTTCTACGTAAACAGTGGGACTTCTTCTACAACCCAAAAATATTTCCTTGTACGAATAATATATTTCTATGTCGCCCCCTTGTGGTAAACCTTTCTTTTAGGTCTGGTAACCACAACGCACAAGAGGATCCCGAGGGTCGACAGTTTACTTTTAATCAAGAAATTGACTTCATTAGGCTACACAAAGGAAGGCAACACAACACATTTAAATGCTAATGCATTTATTTATGCTTTTGCTTATTACCAAAGGTTCCTTGGTGTATGACACTCTATCATTTATAGAGCTCTTTACAATATTTAGTTAAGTCTTAACAGACTTTTTGCTACCTTGTCAAAAAAAGTCAGCATTTTCAAAAGTACACCATTGTATTAAAGATCACATTACAAACGTATACGACTGGTCATGCAATAATGTCACATTTGTATAAATACTTTTTTTCTCATGACTGCCTTGTAAACTCCAATAAGCCCCAGTCCAGCGGATGGAAAGCCCCACTTGAGTCAATACCCTGCAGACTTGATTTGGCAACATATTCGGCGACGTCAATGAAAGTCCATTAGAGTTTCCACCCCTCGGCACATCTGCAGTGTGAGATCAGGATCTCTCTTTTTTTCTTTTTTCTTTTTTTCTTTTTTCTTTTTTTTTTGCTGAGATGTAGTGTGTGACTTGTCTTATCTCTTAGGCTCACAGACAGCCTGTGTTTGGATTTTAAGTCACACTGTGGTTTTGATGATGCAGACAGGTATGGTGTTCTGTCTCAATGTGCTGACATGCTGCAGAGGCGACAACAGGAGGGCTTTTCATAGGGTTAATGTTGGTCAGAAACGTACAATTCACACTTTTTCTTAAAAACTACCTCTCCTCAATCTCTTTCTAAAGTAGGGTTCAGACCAAAGATTCATGACGAGACGTGCCGCGACGTTCTAAAACCTTGCAACTGCGACTACAGTATGTCTCGTCGCGTCAGGAATCTTTGGTGTGAATGGGCCTAAGAGTAAAACATTTGCTTGAAGGTCAAACTCCAATTTTACCCAGCAGACCAAACATCAAAACAAACAAATAACAAAACAACACAAATAATATTGACAACAACAGCATTAGGAGTATTTCATAACAGCGAGATGTAACAGACTAAAAAGGTCTAATGCACAAAGCTGCCCTCTAGTGGCACTATTCCGCCATGACATTTCTTCAGCACAGACCAGACACTCTTGCGGTTACTACTCTGACCTTTCAATCTGGTATCTGGGGGAAAATAATCCAAAAACTGCTCCTCGCATTTCCTTATACTGCAAATATTCACCATCGTAAGTTTTTTTCCAGACTGTTTGGAATACCAGTTTCAAAGTCCACACTGGCATTTTGGCCCCTGTCAAACATAATCCTTTGAGTAGGGACCTCCGGGCAGGTAATGTCACTTTCCCTGTCGAGGCGCATAGAGAGAAACCGTTAAAGCCTTTCAGAGTTCCTTGTTCCTGAATAAGGTGGATACATCATGGCGTCATTCTTTCATTCCTCGCCACCCGGGAGTCGAACACCACAGAACACCCTCAGCTGACCCTTGGCTCACCCTCGCCCAGTGATTGGACAGGGAGGTTGGACACATCCTTCGTTGCCATGGTGTTCTTTGCTCTCTTGGAACCTGTTGCAACTCTACAAGAGATACAGAAAGGGAGAGGGACAGTTGCAGACTGTTTCTGACCAGCCGAGTCTCTGGTTGGGAAAGAAACAACTCTGGTGGGGGTGAGGGTGAGTGAAAGTGAGAGATAGAGAAGGGGACATCTGTGAGGATATGTGCTGCGAATTTCCAACATTTAATTTGGATATCAACTTGAGGTCTATATGCAAAACTGACTCAATGTTGTTTAGTCTGTGCACACACACATGGTTTGCAAACAAGAGACATGCTGTTCCTACAGTACTTAAGTCCACCACCACTTGGAGCCTCGACACACACACACACACACACACACACACACACACACACACACACACACACACACACACACACACACACACACACACACACACACACACACACACACACACATACACACACACACACACACACACACACACACACACACACACACACACACACACACACACACGCATTTACAAACACACACACACACACATACATTTATGTGTACAGATACAGTATGTGTACACAGAGATACGGAAACACACACATTTATATACAGATACAGTATGTGTACACATGCATGGAGGCTGGCAAGCACACACACACACACGCACACACACACATACACAGAGACTCAAACACACCCACCCACACACACACACATGCTCACTGGAGAGGCTCAAGACTCTCCTCCAGTGCGAGAGGAGCGGAGGTGGCGGCACAGCTGGTGCTGGTGATGTTATCTTGGCCTGGGGTCCTCAGGAGCAGGTCTGGGCAGGCCGCCTGCATGCCTGGGAAGGGGAGGAAGGGAGACAAGGGAAAGAGGCGGGAGTGTGCGGTCATAAAGAGGATCGAATGAATAAACACAAACACGCGCACACACATACACACACAGACAGTCAAAAATGTCTCTCTTTTACTCTTAACCTTATAGCAGATTGGTAAAAAAAAAATCATATTTCTCTAATGATCATATCAATGAGTACATAACACCAGCATCATATCTCATGAGTCCTTCATGATAACCACGGCATGTTGTTTACCAAAAAGCACATCCTCATTCCATTCCAAGCACGGAGTGGACTGCCAATTCCCACTGCATACATAAAATGATGAAGCACCTTACCTGCTCACTCTGTTTCTAACAAATTCATTCTTACAGCGTTATGGTTTGTATGTTAATGGTTTGATGTTTATTATTCTGTTAAGTTTGATTTAGTTTATTACTATTAAGCCATTTACTATTACTTTTTATGTTCATATAGTCTATTACTATTTAGTGTTTTTATTTGATTTTATTTTAAACTGTTAAATTTAAATGTGTATGTAATGTTTACTGATGTCTTTGCAAGTCTATTTGGACAAAAGCGTCTGCAAAGAACCATAAACAAAACTAAATGGCATCTATTGCCATGGCAATCTAGCAGTGGCAGCATTCTTGCCAAAATTGGGGAAAGGCTTCAGGCCGAAATGCTGTTCCAAATAAAACTGCCATTGGGAAAAGAGTGTGCGCTCTCCTGCACTTTATCTACGTTTATGCATCCCGCGACCAGCACCTCGCAAAAACCACAGGTGTGCGTTGGTTTTCCAACAACAAAAAAAAATGGGGCAGCATTCTTACCACTGCCTCGGTCAGTCTCCTTGCTGGGGGCCAAGGGGTTGCCTGAAGGGGCTGCCATGGAGTCCGGGGTCTGGGGGTCCGAGGCCTGCGGGGGCTCCTGGCTCTGGGCCTTGTCAGGGGGCTGGGCTGGTGGGGGCGGCTGGCTGGGGTTGGACTGGCTCGGGGGCCCGCGGCCGGCTGTGGACGCCATGTTGGCTCGCCGCAGGATCTGCGGACCGGCGCGGCTCCTCCTAGAGGGTGAGGTTTTCACTGTAGAGGAAAAACATGGCAGAGGAGATAAGGAGGGGAAGAGAGATGAGCGACAGACACAAAACATGCACTGCTGCTCGGTCGTTTTATCTCACTTGCGAGTAAGAGCATCTGCTAAATTAATAAATAAAGAAGTAAAATAAAGGCAAGCAAAGGAGAGAAACAAGGAAAGGACGAGAACAACAGAGCTGAGATAGTCAGAGATCACCTAGTAACACATCCATAGGTTCCCAGAGCTGCGAGGTAACAGTATATTTAAAGTCAATTTAACAGTAAAGATTGACTGACAGAAACAATGAAAGTGAAAGTAGGGCCGTTCAAAGTTCCAAAACTTGATCGTGGCAAGTGTCTGTGCTAAGAGGAAGTAGACACACAGGGACATGTTCATGCAGAAAAGGCCGAGTGACATGAGCCTAATAGGGCACATACATTCTCGTGGGATCCTCTTAAAGACCGTGCTGCACATGAACCTCTGGAAGCGGTCGGCGTAGAAACCTGGCCTGTGCACCGACACCGTATCCTGTGGTCAAAAGACAAGACACTTGACACCGCATATCTGTGGAAGTCATTTAGCGCAGTTTACGACTGAGTGTCTGTGTGCTCACTGCTCAGCGGTGGCGTGTTGTGTGTGTGTTTATTCGTGAGCGTATGGGGGCAGTTATTATCACTCGATCCTGTCTCACCCCGTCATGGACGAGAGCCTTCCAAGAATGTTCCAGCTTCTTCACGAATCTAAACACAGATTAAAAAAAAAACAAACAAACAAATCTATGACTTCTCCATATTCACACATTTTTAAAAGACGACCACCACACAGACAGACACAGGCACCCACACAAACACAGACACTGAAAAGGCAGAAATGTCTCCAGTGAAATGATATCATCATGCAAGACTTCTGTACACAGTGAGGTCATTGTAAACTAAAGGATGTTGAACACCTGATGTTGACATACCTGTACGACTGTAGAATGTCAATGATTCCAATGAAGAGTAGCACCCTTTCCCCTTTGGAGTGCGCAGGAATGCCACCCATGCTGAGGAAAAATACAAACAAACAAACAAACAAACAAACAAAACAAAACAATCAACAAACAATACAACAGAAACCGTGAACTCCATTCTCCAAATTTCCCTATCATGCATAAGAATCTCTGCCCAGTGGCCAATCTGGTAAAACAGACAACAATGGCCCTCATCCCACGTGAACAAACGACGCTGTAACAACGACAAAAGTCACTCCAGGTGAGCTGCGGCACGTACTGGTTGTGTCCCTGGTCTGCGCACGCGCCCATGGCCTCGCCCTGGATGGCCTCCAGCGCCGTGCAGTACAGCTGCTTCTGGCCCTGCGCCCTTTTCTGTTCGGGCGCCGCCGCGGGCACCTCCTCGCCCCTGCCCTGCTCCACCCGGTGGATGCCCACCAGCAGGCTGTAGTCCATGATCTTGAAGCTCTGCAGCAGCTGGTGAGGGAGAGAGGGAGAGAGGGAGGGAGGGAGGGAGGGAGGAAGGGAGGGAGAGAGGGAGGGAGGGAGAGAGAGAGAGAGAGAGAGAGAAGGAGGGAGGGAGGGGGTGAGGCGGATAGAGAAGTGGGGGGAGGGAGACAGAAATAGAAAAAGGCGTGTGGGGGTTTATTATCGAGATTCAGAGACAGGCCAGGGGATTGCACCACTCACACTTTCACTTTCACCGTGAGCAAGCCACAGAGTTGCACATCATATGATCACTAGTCAGTGCTGCACCTGTTGCTCTGCTGTAGAATATAATCTAATTCTCTAACCTTCTCTCTTCTTTCACACATGCATAGAAACACACACACACACACACACACAGCACACACACACACACACACACACACACACCCCGAAACCACAATATGTATTATGCATTTCCTTTGCGATGAGTTTATTAGCAGTGCAGGTCCATAGTTCTATACTGTACATCTTATCTAGATATCTTGAGGTTTGTCCTCCTTCCTGTCCTAAACCACCCTCCCCAGAATAGACACTAGCTATTGTTATGTGTTAACAGACACAACCACATTCATCCACTATTCTTCACTCCCTTAATCTAGCCTCATCATTCTCTCTCTCTCTCTCTTTCTCTCTCTTTAACTTCAGCGCTCTCTCTCTCTCTCTCATACTGCACTTTACTGTAATCGTCATGTCAAAATACAGAATATACAGCACAGTCACAGTCTCTCTCTCTCTCTCTCTCTCTCTCTCTCTCTCTCTCTCTCTCTCTCTCTCTCTCTCTCTCTCTCTCTCTCTCTCTCTCTCTCTCTCTCTCTCTCTCTCTCTCTCTCTCTCTCTCTCTCTCTCTCTCTCTCTCTCTCTCTCTCTCTCTCTCTCTCTCTCTCTCTCTCTCTCTCACCAGGCAGTCTCTCTGGATGGTCTTGCAGAGGGCGTTGTAGTGCTCTGGGTCCACTAGGAGCCCCTCGGGAAGGTCCTGACGGAAGTCCAGGTCCTTGAAGGTGGGCGAGAATTTGGCGCGCTCCCGCGAGGACGCCTGACGCTTATAGGTGGAGCCCTTCAGGTCGAACTTGAGGTGCATGGGCACGGCCCGGGGCAGCAGGTTGTTCATGACCACCAGTCGGATGTTCTTGCCAGCCGCCTGGATGAGGTACAGGCCGTAGAACTTGGGCAGGAGGGTCCGTTTGTTCTGGTTCAGGTTCTATAAAGAGAGATGGTTCTGTTCACAAATGTATAGATGATAGGCTATTTTACCATAAATACTAGAGCCAATATGGGATTTACAAGAACAATAGTGATTTCCATATCTGAGGATTTTTAAAAAACGATAAACAATAAATCGACCGATATTAGTTTTTAACAAACACAATGTAAAAATTCACTCTAATATTTAGCATATTGAAAAGTTCCGAGTTGTGTTCAAATAGGCCCAACTATCTGGTATCCTAATGAGAGGCTCTTATATAATAAAATTATAATTATGAATAATAGCGTCAGGTCTTTGGCCTTATCCGTGTCTCAGACATGGTTCGAACACAGCAAACACCACATCCACTCACACAGTAATGTAATTAAAAAGCATTACTTTGTATACAAAACAAATTCCAAATACTCATCCCGGTATATAAAAACTATACTCATATCCATATCCATATCCATATCCACACACACACACACACACACACACACAATCCCATACCAGGAAGTATCCAGGCAGGAGTTTCTGCAGGAACTCTGCCTCCTTATGCTGCACGGTTTTGATGATGAACTCGTCGTCACTGGAGACGTAGAAGAGGGAGCCACTGGCTCCTGAGCTGGACAGCTCAATCAGGGGCTCGTTACAGAGGGAGTACTGCACAGGCACAGGCACGGAGACAACACGTCAGTATACAGTACAAATACTGTAGTGTTTAAACACACACACACACACACAAACACGCACAATATTTACACAAGGAGTGCTGTAATTACACAGACACACAGACACACACACACACACACACACACACACACACACACACACACACACACACACACACAACAACAAACAGCATGCTTCTTCTACAAAAGTTCAGAGGCTTTTGCTATTGTTGGTGAGGAAGGAAACGACCGTTAGGCAATAGTTCTGTGAGAAACCTCAGGAAGGGAACATTTCTTGAAGGACCGCATTCAACAGCTAACAGATGAGCTGACAGACATCTTTAACAGCTCACTTTTCCAGGAAGCTGTACTTAACACACTTTCAGACCTCTACCATCATCCCAGTCTCTAAGAGCTCCACAGTGCCATGCCCTCTTCCTGGACTTCAGCTCAGCGTTTCATACCATCATCCCCCAAACACTGGTGAACAACCTGTCTGACCACAACACTGGATCTTTCTAACAAACAGACCCCGATCTGTCAGGATCCACAACAAGGTGTCGTCCACCGACATCCTCAACTCTCCTTCTTCAAATATCTGGGGGTGCACGTCTCAAATGGTCTGGAATGGAGCTACAACACAACAGGCCTTGTTACGGAAGCCCATCAGTGCCTCTATTTCTTGAGGAAGCTGAAGCAGGCCAGTCTGTGTCCTACCTGATTCACCTCCTTTTAGAGGCGCAAAGCGGAGAGAGAGCATCCTCTCCTCCTGCATTACGGTGTGGTACGGCAGCTGTTCTGCCGCAGACAGGAAGGTACTGCAGCGTCTGGTTAACCTGGTTCAGCGGACCATCAGCTGCAGCCAACCATTGAGGACATATACACCAGCAGGTGCAAAACCAGAGCCTCCGTCATCATGAAGGATGACACTCACCCATCCTGCACACAGACTGTTTGTAAGACGCTACACGGCATTGAGGCAAAGACAAGCAGACTGAACAGCTTCTTCCCATCTGCTGTTAGACTGATAAATTCATCACCTCTGCTCTGATCTGTCCATAGACTGCTCCTGACACACGGCATCTTAGTCATGAACTTGCTCCTGAACACTCCTGTCATTCATTGCGCATAATACAATGATATATTTAGGAATGACAATAAAGTTTCTGACTATAGTAATTTCCCCCGAATAAGCTGCATTGTGTATAAGCCGCAGGACAGTGTTTTATGCAAGTTGAAAGAGACAAAACCATACTAATAGCATATTTACTGACCCCATATATTAACCTCATAGCTGAAGAAATTTTGCTAAATTAATGTACTGTATAAGCCGCAGCTAATAGGTTGGGAAGTTACGTAATACTGGTCTGCCACATAGCCAGGAGCCAATGATCGTAGAGAGACAAGCCTTCTTCTGAAATGTTACAATAAAGCACTTTGCTCAGATGTGGAGAAAAGGATGAAGACAACAGAGGAGCACCATGTAGGGCCCAGAGATCATATGTTATAGAGTCTTCTGGGCTTCTTCAAACAGGAAGAAGGTGAATGAGCATGTTTACTAATACTGATCTGCCACATAGGAGCCAATGATCATAGAGAGACAAGCCTTCCTCTGCAATGTTATAATGAAGCGTTTTGTTCAGACATAGAGAAGAGGATAGAGGAGTACCATGTAGTCATCTGGGCGAATGCCGTACATATCCCTGAAGTAGCGAAAGGCGATGGGGGCGTACGTCTTAAACCGGAAGTCCACGTAGTGATGAGCAGGGGTCAAATTGGTGCCTTCACTAGAGGAGGGAGACAAAAAAGAGAGTGAGTGAAAAAGAGAGAAAAAGAGGTGTAAGAGAAAAAGAGAAAAAGAGGTGTAAGAGAAAGAGATAGCAGACAGAGATAAAAGGAGAGAAATACAAAGTGGAAGAGCAAAAGAGAAATCATTAGATAGGGTGGCTGGAATTTCCAAGGCCTAGTATGTTGCAGATCAAAGTATTATGTAATACTATGATACTGATATTGTATCAGTTCTCCCATGCACGCACACACACAAACACACAAAGAGACACAAAGAGACACAAAGAGAGAGACACACACACACACCCACACATACAAAGAGACTTACATACACACACACACACACACAAAGACACACACACAAACACACACACACACACACACACACACACACACACACACACACACACACACACACAAAGACACACCTGGGGAAGATGATGCTTTCCACCACCTCAAAGTCCTGCATGAGCACGTCCCTCTCCGGCTTCTGGGTCAGGCTGCCCACCGTGTGGGCAATGCCCAGCTGGATGGCACCCCTCAGCGCTGAGGACGGCGTCTGGCCAGGTGGTGGAGGAGGTGGAGGTGCAGGGGAGGGGAGGAGATGGAGGTGGAGGAGAGGGAGATGGCGGAGGTGGTGGAAGAGGAGGATGGAGGTCGATGAGAGGTGGAGGGAAAGGGTGGGGGAGGATGAGAGGGGAGAGGAGGAGAGGTAAAGGTGGAGGAGGTGGACGAGAGGGAATGAGTGATGGAGGTGGAGGAGGTGGGGGAGGAGGAGGTGGAAGAGGATGAGAGGGGAGGGGAAGAGAGGGGAGGCAAGTGACCAGAAAGAAACAGGAAGAGAAGGATCATGTGAAAACAAGAAGTTGGACAGGCCTGTACATTCTACAGAAATGAGAAACTGTCAGCTTTCTCCTTTGGAATCAGCGGAGTCATCAGAAACCAAACAACAGCAAGACTCTTACTAGTCAAAGGCCACACGTAACAGGATACTTTTACACACAGATTCATTTATGCGTTTTAGCCTTTCGGTTTTCCATCACAGAAAATGTTATCTCTAGAAACTCCGGCGAAAGAGAAGAACAGGTAAAGAAAGGGGAATCTTGTTTTTAGATTGTGACATGACATTTTCTCCCTTGATTGAAATGTTTTCAGGTCTCTAATTGGTCGACATCTCCATCAGTTTGATTGGCATCTTCTTGACAGCCTTTAATAGCATATTAACTTATTACACATTATTTAAAATACTCAGTAGCTACATGTGCACATGATCAGAGGATTCTTTTTATTCCATGATCCCACTGTAGCCAGCGAGCAAGTTCTTGTGGCTGTAGCGTACACTCATACTCACTGGGATAGGATAAACTGTATATTGCTTATAGAATTCATTTAGTTGACTTTATTTGTGGGTGTTTTCCTCCTCTAAAAGGCCTAAGTGTACAGTATTGTACCAAGCAAAAGGCTTAGCCTGGGAATACCCGTATGACCCTTCGGCAAATTCAGGATTTGCTCTGCAAGTCCATTTGGCCAAGAAGCCATTGAAACCCAAGTCCCTCAAACGCAGCACCCAAATACAATCGCTACAATCACTAGATTGCTGCACTTCTGAAATTATTTCCTGCTTTTCTTGCTCACACATCTTACCTTTTTATAGGTGGTCTCTCCTGTTGGGTCGATGCCTCTATGGCCAATGGTCTTCTTCACAACATGAAAAAAAAAAAAAACAATCAGACACACACACAAACAGACAGACAGACAGACAGACAGACAAGCAAATACAAGAGATGTACAGTACACACAGTAAGACGTGAAAAGGTTAGTTCAAATGCCTGATTCTGCCTTCTCTTTACACTTTTCTGCACATTGTTTTTTTTTTACTAAGCTTCACAGAGACGTCGCCACAAACACACTAGCTCACCATTTTCCCAGGGCCACTGGGATCTGAAAGTAGACAAGAGAAACAGACGTGATTACTTTTCCTGATATCAGTGTATGAACAAAGACTCTACAAGACAACCTAGCACTGTCTTCATACCTGAGTCAGGCTGAAGAGGCAGACAGAAAAGAGGAGGTAAAGTAAAACAGAAAGACAGAAAGAGAGAGATGGAAAGAAAGAAAGGAAGAAAGAAAGAAAAAGGAAGAGAAGAAGAGAGTGTGTGTGGCAGTGGTTAGTTCCACAGGACAGCCAACCACCCAATCTCACACAGCAGTATGCAGCTGGGCATTAATAAATAATAAATAAAAAATCTCACATTTCAATCTGGCCTGCAAAACTCATCATGAAAACAAAAAAGAAATGCCTACCCTTCAACCCTGCGTGCAGAGTGGGGAAAAAGTGCCTCACACTTTAAAATTAACAGCTTTCAGCTGAGTGTGAAACCAAAACCTTCAAAGCTGACATTATTTTCCCATCCGTCTCTAGACTAGAGCTATGACGGTGAGACACAGCAGAGACTCTGGAGAGTTAGACACTGTAGAGAGCCATCCTGCATTTCAGGAAAGAGTGGAATGCCAGCCGGAGAGACTACAGCTGCATTTCTGGGTCAGTGAATTGGAAAAACATGCGAAAACTACTATGATTGTTTAGTTTTCATGAATGCCCAGCAGTTTTTTTTCTTCAGTTTTTCAGTTTCCTCAGTTCCTTCAGAGAACAATTCAGAAACTGCAACCAGATTTAATCGGCAGAGCTCGGTGATGCATACCTGAAACTATGCACAAACACCAGTGCCACCACAATCCTCAGCATACGTGCACAATGCACATGCAGCTGACACATACACACACACACACACACACACAAGAAAACAAACACACACACACACACACACAAACAAGAAAACAAACACACACACACACACACACACACACACACACACACACACACACACACACACACACACACACACACACAAAATGCAGCACCACCTATGTTTCAGTTCAGTTTTGAGAGACACATTGTTTTCTAAAGAGAAGCTCACAAACAAGTTAACACACACACATACGCATGCATACACACACACACACACACACACACACACACACACACACACACACACACACACACACACAAACACAGCTAAGCAAAGCAAAGCAAAGCAAACGTATCAGTGCCCACAACAAATGACACACACGTTTTACTATTAGTGCCAAAACAACCCAAAGATGGCCACAACACACAACGCACACCGCACAACTAGCTACCTCTTCGAGGAAATATCCTCCTCCAGAATGCTGTGTGCAGGGCTACTACAAGGTGAAGAGAAATCAAGGAACACCAAGGAAGAGGTGGATAGAGCAGTGTTGGAGGGAGGAAAAGAGATAAGAAGAGGGAAGGAGAGGGAGAGAGAGAAACCTATTAGCATCAAAATACATAAAAAAAACATTCTAAAAGTAGGTTCCATTTACCGTCAGTGAGCTCACCTGCTGAGCCCGTCAGTGTCTGGGGAAGAGGATCGGCGGTGGCCATAGCCCTTCGATCTGTCAGCTTGCTTCTTTCTCGGCTCAACACCGCACCCACTGTACTGTACACTGCGCTTCTTGAAGTTAGCTGAACCGCTGTATGAACTTTTGGCTGCTAGCCTGGAACCCAAACCTCTCCAGCTATCTGTAACCCTCCACAGAGCTTTCAGGGCTGTCAGACCGGCGAGTCAGCAGGAACGTTTGTGTCATCATATCCCCTGTTCCCCGTCAAGACAAGACAACTGATCAGACACAGACGGAACTTTAGGTGAAAAACAGAATGGAGAGCCTAGTCAGCTTGTGATAATCGAGTTACAGATCTTGGCTATATTGCGGTAACGTCAGCTACTGCTACAATGTAGCCTTCAGAATTTGTTGACACATTTGATTTAATTAACGCTACAGTAAGCTAACAACAACATTTATTAGCATTATACATAACCAAAAATAGATGGACTACACACAGCCTGTTCAAATCCCATTACTTACCCGATGGAAAACAAATAAGAAAAACTGGTCTTGTTAGCCTGAATTATTCCAAGCAAAGTTTATTCGTGTGCGTCTATGCTGCTGCTGCTGTCAAAACCGATATGGACGCGCTGAGTTGAGCTCAACAAGAACATATTTAAACGAGGCGCCGCTTGCAATTAATTCCCGTCAATATCTTACTTCTCACATTGTCAACAGTGTGAGAAAACTTGAAAAGTTACTGAACGACATTCCTAAGAGAGCAGAACCGCTCCCTTTCGAATGAACTCTCTCTTGTGTGGCTGCTCTCCAGCGAGCGAGTGAGCCGCCTTCTGGAAGCACATTAGCCTGGGGATGTAAAGAGTATAGCGCCACCTAGCGAGTCTACTGTGTATCGTATGGAAACAACTAATTCACTGAAGTTGTTTTCCCCATGTTTTCTGTCATGTCTAGTCTTCTGATATAGAAATCTGCACCAAAATAGGTATTGATAATGATTACCATTTCAATATAGCAGACATTGATGAATTTTATGAGAATGACACGAAACTCATTCATAGAGCTATGATGTAGAATCACTATTTTGAAGATGTTTATTTTATTGTAACAAATGGGAAAATGGCCTACTCATGCATTTATAAATTCAATTATTAATACAAGTGGAACATTTTTGCAGCATTGTGTACCTGAGAGGAAGCCCATGTGTCCAAAAATCTGTATTACACCCCATAATCTAACAGCACTTCTGACATATCCAAGTTTATGCAAGTCCAGTGAGATAAACGTCAAATACAGCTTTTTGTCACAGGGATGTTATTGATGTCCTTTTTCTTGCTTATGGAATTTAACCTCAAACAAACGGTCCTGAGAAAACAAAAGCACGGACAACTTATGGTTTGTGTTCAACTTGGTTTGGGTTCAGGAGAAACTCATCCCCACACATGACACGACTAACCAATGACCGGATGTCAACAGTTCAGAGTAGCCAACTGGTCAGGTGATTTGCTCTTCCTGGTACGTTGAGGTAGAAATGGCACCATAGGGGTCAACCACGGTCTGGGCACAGCGCACTATGGTGGCCAACAGGAACACACAGAGCAAGAGGAGGAAGAAGAGTGCGAAGCCGAGGTCCACGTCCACCTCAAAGCTGGACAGAAGCGCCGGGGGCACTGGCTGGTCCATCTGGGCGTTTTCTACGAACCGTCACACCAGCGAGGTAGACGTAGGACCCTCTCACAAGACGCAGCTCAGCCTCGGGGCGTGAACCACAATCTTGGCTGAGAGGCAGGAGCGGAGGCCTCACATGGGCGGGACTGCCATGCTGACATCAGCACGATAGGACCAATTACAGTCGACGCTCCAGGCGCCCCTCGACTCAGTCATCGTAGGGGAGGGTGGGTGGTGGTGCTAGTGAAGGCACTGTGCTGCAGACTGACTCTGAACTCATGTCAGGGTGTGTGTGAAGTTACACGTAGAGGAAAAGAGGCAAATGTTCCAGCCCAAATGGCCTCCTGAAGAGAAGGGAAACAGACAGACAGTCAGGATGAGCCTGATGAGTATTGCTCCCATAGCAACACAAAACAAAGCAATGCGACATCTATTTCCATGCAACCGCACAGCTGTCAGTACAGTGGGCCTATTTCACAGAATCATTAAACCTTATTGATTCAGCTCAAACAAAATAAGTCATCTCCAGCAGCTGAAGCATGAAATGCAGGATGTAGATCTGTGTTTCAAGCCATGCTATTCACAACATTTTCATTTTCAAACAAGCTTCCATCTACCAGTAAATGTAAACCACCCAGTAAACAACTATCATCTACCAGTAAATGTAGTTAAAGCCTTCATGCAGCAACATCATACACTGAAAGTAAATATTCTTTCAGTGTACATAATGTAACACAGGTGGGATGGGGTATTTAAAGTTAGACTATTATTAAAGAGTAAACAAACTGGTTTTCTCTGAGCACAGATCCTCCTTTGGCAAACAGTTTGTGAATAAAAGGTTGACATGTATTCATTGTATTTAAATGAATGTGCATCAGTTTGCATCAGCTTCGACGCATTGGATCTTTGAAACCTACTCCTCACTCCAGCCGTAACTCTCACGGCAATGGCAATAGCAACATTATTTGCCTCTGTAAATAAACTAGTACATTATGGACATCTTCGCAGGGACACAGTCACATAGATATCTATATGCTCTCCTATGAAATGCAGATACAATATTCTTCACAGAGTATTATCCAAAAGCCCAATGGAAGAGAACTCACCCTGTATTTATACTCTCCCAAGTGTGCCAATGTATCCACTCCCTCACAGTCTCGCTTTTGTTTTCTCTTCTCCTCTCCTCTCCTCTCCTCTCACTCTCTGCCTCCACAACTCTTCTTCGCTCACCTTGTGTCTGTTGTCACAAGGAAACCCAGTCCAGTTGCCTGGCCACTGCCAAAACTCTCTGGTTCATCTGGAGAGTCTCTCTCGGTGTTGCATAATTTTACTTTCCTCCTCTCCTCCTTCTGTTTCGGCCCCACTGTCCTCTTCTGCACTCAAGAGGATGAATCCATTTCACAGATATCCATTCAATGCTCATGCACACACACACACACACACACACACACACACACACACACACACACACACACACACACACACACACACACACACTAACACACACACTCACACACACACACACACACACACACACACACACACACACACACACACAAACACACTCACTCTCTCACTCACTCACACACACACACACACACACACACACGTTGAAGCAGCAGAGGCCCCTTTGGCATTGGTTCCCTTAATGAATACTTTAGCGGGGAGTTGAATGACGCCGAGCACAGTTCACATGTGAATGAAACACCCGGGCCTTTTGTCTTCCTGTCTCAGAGGCTTTGAGCCTAATCACCCGGGGTGCGTGCCGCGCGGGTAACCCAATCAGACCCGGCTCACCCCCACAGCCGCCTAATGGCCGAGGGAAAGCTCACCAACCCGCACACAGGCATCGTGTGATGGACGATAAAGGGAGCGCAGACCAAACAGTCAAAGAGAGAGAGGGGGAGAGAGAGGGAAAGAGGGAGAGAGGGAGAGAGAAAGAGGGAAAGAGAGAGGGAGAGAGAGAGGGAGAGAGATAGGGAGAGCAAGTGAGGAAGCGGGAGAGAGAGAGGGCGAGAGAGAGAGAGGGAAAGATGACCCCCCCTCAGAAGGCAAAAGGAGCACCTGCGTAGGAAATCGACTCCACGCTGGTTTTAAAATGGACAGGTTGGCGTGCATCAGGGCAGCCAGCGTAGGGGAACGCTCGCTCACAGGGGCCAGAAGGGCGAGTGAGTAAAGTGATCAGGTGCTCAGGCAATTGACATCGTCGGCCTGGGATGCAGCAGGGCTCAGAAAGAGGAGGAGGAGGAGGAGGAGGAGGAGGAGGGGGGGGGGGGGGGGAGAGGACTGGGGAGAGATTTATTTTGAGGAAAGACAAAGGAGGGAGGCCACACTCTCTGTGGGAAACATTCTGAATTATTAACTGCCTGTCAATCAGCAGGTGTGTACAGGGCGTGTAAATGAACACTAAATTGTTTACACAAAGAAACCCACAAACAAACAACAAACACAGGGAAAGTTAATGTATGTTCTCCTGACTGGCATTAATGACATAGTTGGATGAATTAAATTCAGGGGCATTATATCAGTAACGCACTGTAAGAAAGACTTGTGATGACACAAGATGACACCAGAGATAGAGGTTTAGCGTTACAAAACCTTTCAGAACAAAGACTCATAGGGAACTTGTATAACAGTATTTCATTTCACAACAGACAGACCCACCAGGTGTAGATTTGTATCAATTATTTGCAATTAGCTAATTAACTCAGCGAGGAAACAATGGAAATTAGTTTCAAAACCAATTGGTTCAGTCGTAGGCCAGCAAAAGAGACTGTTTCTGTCATGTCTGCCAAGCACAAGCTGATGGCATGGTTAGTGATGCACACAATGTAAATGAAGCACTTCTCATTGCAACATATTCTCTGTTAGAGATACTATTCTGAATGCATTGACGCACTGTTTGCACCTTTTACTGTTTGTCCACTGCACTTTACTTTACTTAACTGCTCTCTGCCTGCATATTATCAGCACTTTCAACATTACTACCTCAGCTTTTATTGTCACTATTGTCATGTCTATGTCTATTTTATGTCTGTTGCTGTCAACCATATTCATACGTGAATGGCTGTAAAACATTCCTATTGTGTATCTTCACTATATGGCAATAAATCTAACCTTGACCTTGACCTTGACCTTGACCTTTATCATGAACTCATTTTATCCACATCTTATTATTCTATCCCTGTATTCGCTGACATGAGACATTCTAAAGGATCTTTGGCTGAGGGCAGCATGAAGGGTACATGTTCACTCAATTCAAACTTCGGCAAAATGAAGGTACAGTATCTTAGAAGACAGAATTTTACACAAACGGACATGCCTCAATGCTTCAGTGCCATGCTACCACTGAATGCTGAATCTTAGAAGGCAAGATTTGTTTTGCATTTTGGACAAATCCAGTGTGTGTATGTAGTTCACATGTCAATGGTGGATGAATATTTTCTGTATCTGAAATCTATTTTTCAAACATCCAGGTGATGTCTGAGAAAAGAACGTGACCCTGTAGCTGGATAGCATGA
>NC_085017.1:9956998-9981998 GCF_963854185.1 Sardina pilchardus
GAGTGTAGGCACATGGGGGGAGGGGGGGTAAAGGTCAAAGGTCATCTCTATGGAGAAGCTGAGGGGGAGGAGGAGAAGGGCGCGGTCATAGACAAGGCCACTATTCAGAGCGTCAGGACCACCATGTGACAGGCACGGCTTCAGACGAGAGACGAGAGACGAGACCGACCACGGGCCTCGCTCTACCCCCCGCCATCTCTCTCTCTCTCTCTCTCTCTCTCTCTCTCACTCACACACACACACACACACTCTCTCTCTCTCTCTCCAGACGAGTGACGAGACCAACCACAGGGCTCACTCTACCCCTCATCTCTCTCTCATTCGCAAAACACACACACACACACACACACACTCTCATCCACACAAACGCTCATTATAAGCCAGGGCTTCAGTGACGTTAGCAGTGGGAGTGGCAGTGGTCCACTCTGAGGACAGTGGCTTGAGCAGACTACAGACAGCATGTGCAGTACACTACCCACACATGACAAAACTGGCAGTGTGCACACACACACACACACACACACACACACACACACACACACACACACACACACACACACACACACACACACACACACACACACACACACACACACACACACACACAACACACACACACACACACACGGCACAACCAAGTAGTGTGCTCTATGGAGGGAATGACAGGAGCGTTAGTGTCACAAGCATATTTTAGGGAGTTCTTCAAAATGTGTGTTTAAACACGGACGACAGTATGGGTATTAACCTGTGTCTGTGAGTGTGTGAGTGTGTGTTTCAGGGAGTGCCTCTGTGTGGTTTGAGAGTATGTGTGTGTGTGTGTGTGTGTGTGTGTGTGTGTGTGTGTGTATGTATTAGGGAGTGCCTCTGTGGTTTGAGAGAGTGTGTGTGTGTGTGTGTGTGTGTGTGTGTGTGGGTGTGTTGGGTGTGGAGCATTGCTATCCATGTAAGCACAAATGAGTTACTTCTCTCTGCATCCCTCTTAATAGTCTCTTGGTCTGGTCAGTATGAGGAAGAGGAGGAGGAGGAAGAGGAAGAGAGAATCAGAAAGACTGAATTAACGAAGGAAAGAAAGATGCTCGTTTCTTTCCTTCTGCCTCCTCTCTCTCTCTTTCTCTCCCTCTCCCTCTGTCTCTCTCTCTCCCTCTCTCTTTCTCTCCCCTCCGGACTCTCCCATGTCAGTCCATCTTGCGGTGGTTGTTGTTGAGTACTGAGTGGCCATTCTGGACTGGTCCGTTCTTCGTCTTCCCGTCCTTCTCCTCTTCCTCGTCCTCCGATTCGTCCGTTTCGTCTCGGTCACTCCTCTCGTCTTCCACAATATCCTGATGGAGTGAAGAGAATGGAGAATGAGATGAACAACAGATAAGGAGAGAGGAAAGGAAGGAGAAAGAAGAGAGAATGAGATTAATAGAGAAGGAGAGAAGAGAGGAAAGGAAGGAGGAAGAGAAGAGAGAATAAGATGAATAGAGAAGGAGAGAAGAGAAGAAGAAGGTAGAGTGAGATGAGAAGATAAGGAAAGAATGAGGAAAGAATGGAGGAAAAATGGAGAACGGGATGAATAGATAAGGAAATAGGAGAGGAATGAGGAAGATAAACAGGATTTCAAAACAATATGCAAATCCTGAACACACCTGTTGATCAGCTCTCTACTATTCTAAACCAGGTCTTCACATACAGTATTTAGAAGTACTTCCTTACTTTCACAAGCAACACAAACAAAGCTTATCTGCACCAATGGGGTGAGCGTTTGGGCACAAGGGCGTTTTTTAATTGGCTCAGACACTCACGTTTCCGGGCAGGAACTTGATGGCCATACGCAGGATGAGGCCGAACCAGAAGATGTGCAGACCCTGCAATATCATGAGCAGGCCGTTGAAGAAGTAGTACCCGAAGAAGGTGGGGTACAGGGACAGGGGGTACACGATGGTGGCGTGCATTATCCTGTGGCCAACAAACACAAGGCACTGGGTTAGTAGCAGCAGTAGTGGTAGTTATAGCATACAGTAACGTCATATCAGCATCTACAGTATGGCTATTATCATGGCAAGACAGGTATAATAAAACTATATAATTTAGAGACGACAACCAACAAAGAAATAAAATTAAAATGACATAGATAAAACAAATTGTTTAAATAAGATTAAATCAGATGCCTTATTTAAAAAAAAACTTTTCCAGAGCACTTCGGGAATAAATTCACTGTCTCCTGGTGCCCAGAGCAGAACAGCCCAGTCGGATATGCTTCAGAGACAAGCCCAAAGGAACAGGGTTATGCAAGGTCACACGGTACTACAGTAGCCCATAGGAACAGGGTTATGCAAGGTCACACCGTACTACAGTAGCCCATAGGAACAGGGTTATGCAAGGTCACACAGTACTACAGTAGCCCATAGGAACAGGGTTATGTAAGGTCACACGGTACTACAGTAGCCCACAGGAACAGGGTGATGTAAGGTCACAGTATATTTATTAACACGACAGAAACTATTAAGATGATATTAATATTTCAAACTCCAAAGCTGAGTTCAGTTACAGTACACTGAGTGAAATGCCCTATCCATTAACTTGATGTTGTAGCTAAGCTAATAAATACATGCATAATTGATGGTAAAAAAGGCTATGCAATATTGATTGGGGAGGAATTAATGGGCTGTATTGCTTTCGCCTTGTGTTTCTTCTAAGCATGTGAGGCTGTGTGAAAGTAAAACTAGATGTACTGTATAGCAGTGCATAATATACTAACACACAGCGCTGCATACTATCTGGAGAATATAAATCTAAACTTCTCTCCATCCCCTGCTACAGCAGCTCCTTTTAAAATGCAAGTCTTACAGTCCTAAACAAAACCTGTAGACCGTTTCAAGACAGTTCAATGATCAGTGTCATAGTTGTTCCCACAAGGTTTCTGTTCTAACAGTCCATAATGTTATTCTAATGCAGCGGAAGTCGTTTGGGAACACAATAGAACATTGAGGCATTGTTTTTGTTTTTCTTCTTTTTCTGCGCTGTGGCAGAGAGAGTGATTGACAGGTGGTGAGAGGATGGCATGAGCTAGGTGCTCACCAGAAGGGGAAGAGGATGAGTCTGGTGATGAAGAAGACCATCGCAAACACGATGAAAATGTAGTTGCATGTCTTTCTCCATCCTGCATAGTTGAACATCTTTGCTGACTGTGGACAGAAGGGACAGACAGACAGACAGACAGGACAGACAGACAGGACAATAGAGACACACAGAGGAGGAGAGGGGGAGACAAATTGAGTGTTAAAGACAGTTAAGAAATAAACAAGGAATATAACAGCATGATGAAATCCAACTGACAGGAGTTGCTGTGAGCCCACTTGAGGATGTCAATGAAACACAGGATCAACAATGAGAATGAAATGGCAATATTCAGACTCAGTTCATTCATTCATTCATTCATTCATTCATTCATTCACTGCAGGTGCAGAAACACACCTCCAGGGGGCAGTCACAAGCTCATCTTGAACACGAACCACAAACCACAACTCCACACCCAAGGTACAGTACCTGGCCTCATCTGTGCATTCCCGTTCTAACACACATCATACTGTCTCCTCTACTGTTAGAGGGGCCATTAGTATTTGAAGTGACATAGGCCAGTTATGAGATGTCTGAGATTAAGTCGTTATGAGATGTCTGTGACCAATTCTGTGAATCTATTCAATGAAGTCCTGATTCCATGCTAAGACAAGTTCCAAAGTAACTATTCATATGTGTGTGTGTGTGTGTGTGTGTGTGTGTGTGTCTGTGTGTGTCTGTGTGTGTCTGTGTGTGTCTGTGTGTGTCTGTGTGTGTCTGTGTGTGTCTGTGTGTGTCTGTGTGTTTGTGTAGGCTATGACTAATGCGTGTGCACCCCTTATCTCTCACTGTATGTGTGACGTCACATGAGACCACATATCAATAATCTCTTTAGCCGTGCCTTTTAACACACCTGCAGTTAAGACTAACGAGGTTGGAAACATGAGCACATCTGACAAATAAACTACTCATGACACACCTGGTGAGATATTCCATCCACTATGTGGCACGCTTTCTGATCTGACCGCTATACTGGTCCAACACCTTTATTTGTAGTGCTGGGGCGCGTTTCCCAAAACCATGCTAGCTATTTGTAGTCTTTTAACTAATGCCCCTCAATCAAGCTTTACCCAAAAGACTACAGTCAGTGTACAGTAAGGTAGGCTTAAGTTAGCAACTTTGTTTGTTGCAATGCAATCTCCCATTGCCAACTGACTAAGTTGCTAACAGGTTAGGGAAACGCTGGGAAACGCACCCCTGGGGGCGTGATCTCCTAAAATGACCTGTGGAGGTTATGTGAAAGGTGAAAGGTTAGGGGTCATATCATAGTGCTAACCTCCAGCAGGTAGTCCGAGGCATCGTGAATCAGCATGATCATGGTGCCCGCCCGGATGTAGTTGACAAGCCATGAGAAGCTGAGAAGCATGATGGTGGCCATATGATGAATGATCTGCTCCTTAAAGTCCTGAGAGAGAGAGAGAGAGAGAGAGAGAGAGAGAGAGAGAGAGAGAGAGAGAGAGAGAGAGAGAGAGAGAGAGAGGTGGTATTAGTGGTACTACTTAGGTAAAAGTTCTTGTTTACCTAATACCAAGTCAGTCAAACATGAGTGTAAATAAAGATTAGTAAACGCCCAATTCACAAAGTCACCGTGTGTGTATGTGTGTGTGTGCATGTGTGTGTTGATTGGAGAAGTTCTGTATGAGTACATGATTGTGTGCGTCATATAAAATGTGAATGGACCGAACGCCTAACGGGAAGGCCTCCGCTGGTGAAGCAAGAGCCCAGTGCCAGTCCACACACGCGTCACACATACAGACAGCTAACCTCAGGGGAGGGAAGTCTCTTACACAAGTTCCCTTCCCTCCCAATGACACACACACACACACGCACGCGCGCACACACACATACACACACACACACACACACACACGTCTGTCAAGGGGCAGCAGGGATGACTATGTTTCTTCTCAGCAACTGAGTGCACTCTGTTTGAGGAAGGTTGTGCCTCTTTAACCGTTTTCTCTCTCTCTCTCTTTCTTTCCCTCTCTCTTCCTCTTGCTCTTACTCTCGCTCCCTCCCTCTCTCTCCCACTCCTTCCCCAGCTAAGCCAGCTGGCTCTGGCAGATGGAACTTATGCATTAAAATCCCCCACTGAAGGCTGCATATTAAAACTGCAGTGAGCAGCACAGGTGCAAAGTTCACCTCAAACAAAAGGGACACTATAGCCACATCCAGCTAACGCCAATGACTTACTCGTTGACACACACACACACACACACACACACACACACACACACACACACCTCGGCAGGTAAACCACCCAGAAAACGTCCCAGAACTTGTGCAACTTTGAATACTTTACTGGACCCTGTTAAAACAAAAGCCACTCAGAATAGGGATTAATCAATGTAGCTGAAATGCAGGCTAACAAATGCTAGCGCTCATGCTAACAGGCTACAGAAGGGCTGTCTGTCTTCCTGCCGTGCCTGTGCCTGTGCCTGCCTGGTTGCCTTGACTCCAGTCCAACTCTTGGCTCAGACCTGGGTCCCCCAGTGCAACACAAACACGTTGCTGTGGAGAAAAACAGTCTGCTGACGGGCTTGAAGTCCTGCCACCCTTTCCCAAGCAATCTAAACACTCCACAGCTTCTCGCACACACATTCCACAGACCTGAGGTCAGATTAGGCCGCTAGGTGGCTGAGAGTGAATTATGTACACGGGCAGCATGAGGGCTGATCCCAGCGCAGCACCATAAGAGGCTTAGCGAACGCTAGTCATGCTGGCTGCTGGATGGGGTGGGGGGGGTGGCGAGGGTCAGCTGTCTACAACACGCAACATAACGGACTGGGAACAGCTGACACAGGCCTGAACTGGCACGGCTCCAGCCCATAACTGGTGCTGGTGGGGTGGGGTGCCAGATCTGGCCCTGTTCTGCTGCGGTTCTGGCCCAGATCTGTTGAGGTTCTGGACTCAATCGGATCCAGTTCTGAGTCCAGATCTAGTTCCGGTCAGGTCCAGTGTCATTTGTTTGACACTGTAATGGTGAACCTACTGTTTGGTAAACCTCATCTGCTGTAGGTCAGAGGGAGTGGAAGACAAAGGCAAAAGATGTGGGGTGTGTGTGTGTGTGTGTGTGTGTGTGTGTGTGTGTGTGTGTGTGTGTGTGTGTGCACGTCGGTCTGCGTGACCTATCAGCTGAAGTTACTGATTCTTCTAGCGCCAACTAGTGACACATTAACTCTCGTTAAAACACCACTATCAGTAAAGAGACACACACACACACACACACACACACACACACACACACACACACACACACACACACACACACACACACACACACACACACACACACACACACACACACACACACACACCTTTCCATACCAAGTGGAGGAAGTAAGGGCATTGCACTTCCTGGCGTGCAGTGTTTAGGCAGTACAACACATCTACCATGCATAACATTAGTCAACATTTTCAAAACAAAACAAAAAAACACAAACTTATTTTACTAAAAGTCCAGACATTATTTTTTGTTTGTTACACATATAGACACCACATAATATATGTTCTCTTAACCTGGGGCTAGACTCAGACCTACATGTAGTGTTTCAGGCTACCAGAAATGTCTCTATTTGCTATACCTTTGGACTGCGATCAAACAGTATATGACGAGTAAACAGAGTTATGGCTGTTTGAACGTCGCCACTTTTATCGTTTCTGCTTTTATTGGTCTACACGACTACTCCCAACAGAGCTCGACTTGTATCAGATGCTGACCAATGCTTCACAGGAACCTGAGCTTACCTTGCGCTTGACGTCTGTCGCCACGCTGAAGAGAAGAGAGATGTAGAAGCCGAGCTCGATCATGTAGTACCAGTACTGGGACGGCAACAGAGGCTGTTCATGGGAAAGAGTGGGGAGGGAGGGAGGGAGGGCAAGAATAGGGGGATTTACTGATGAGATGAAAAATGGAACACCTCCATTTGAGAGATAATTATGTAGCTGTTCCGACCCCCAACAAGCAAACATCACTGACAGAGTGAAATAGCTACTCTTGGGTTCTCAGTGGGTCCCATCCAACAATAGTGTCATAGTCATTCTGTGCTGAACAGTATGGCATAGGAGAACTCTGCCTATTTTATCTCACCATTTTGGGGAAATCCCTCCACATCTCCTCCTTCTCATAAAACCAGGGTTTCTGTGTGTGGGTAGTGAGAGGGTAGAAGAGAAACAACCAGAGAGACAGACACAAAGTTCAATTGACAGCACTGCATCAAGTTCAGACCACCTCTGAATACAGTACAATAGATGAGTATCTGCAGCAGGGTATTTTTTTACACAACAGCTACCCACGGGTCTGGTAAGGACTTGCACATACAGGGTCTGATTACAGGGTGATAACGGCGGGGTGAGGATGGGGGGGGGGTCATGCGATGAGGACATACTCACGTCGATTACGGCAGCCAGGCCAGCAAAGAAAGCAAGAAGGTAAAATGTGAATCTCCAGCTGCAAAAGAAACACCATACAGACAGACCTCAGGGTAAGCATCTCCACGGTCACGCACCAAAAAAACACACACAGACACACAAACACACACAAACACACACACACACACACACACAAATACAATCCACATTAAAAGGATCCATGCCATGCATACGACATCACTGCATTCGACATTTGCGCCACCACAGTTTCAAAAGTCATCGTCAACATTCACAGCATTTCACAACACACAGCACTCACTTTACAACAACGTCCACATCACTATGACAACAACCCCCAGGGTGTGGCACCATTCACAAGAACTTTACCACCCGATATATACAAAAACCAAGGATAAGGCAGCCCGAGTGAGTGAACATGGTTAGTACTATTTTGCTCAATTCATATTATGAGCAAAAATGACTTACTCATTCACTACTGCTGTCTAAGAGTATGATTAGACAGGTGGCAGTTTGCTACTTGTAGAACATGAGGTGTATTATGTTCTAATAGAAACACGAATGTCACCAGAAAATGTTCCACTTGTTCTATTCTCACAAGTTCTAATTTTCAATTGTAGGTAGCTCTGCAAAAACGCGAGGCACAGACATAGCACGCATAAGCAGCGCACAAAACCCTTTCTGCCAAACTACAAGACAACAGGGGGAAAAAGACGCCTCTCACTGCAAAAACAGTACCCTGTCTGATTGCCGTCTTCAACTGGCGTCTACAACTGGCTCATCTCAACCTGTGGTAGCTCTGCATTAAGCCACTGAGCTCTGCTGCGCTCGGTGTACCTGGCCTCCCGGAACTTCTTCAGCTTGTTGGGCCGCTCTTGGTTCCGTCGCCTGCGGAACCATCTGTGCACCTGACGTTCCGAGCACCCGGCCTGTTTGCTTAAGCTTTCCACCGCACTCTGGGGGCAGAGAGGAGAGGGGCCAGGGGCAGGAGGTGAAGAAAGGAACAGCTCAATTGCCTTATCCAAGGCAGCGCAGAAGTGTTTATCGTCATGAGACATAGCATCTGTTAGCATCTGTGAATGTATGTATACTGTGGATTTTGTGTGTGTGTATGTGTGTGTACTGTATACCTCTGAGTTTGTGTGCGCGCAGTTACCTGATTGGGGTGTTTGGTTGTGGATCTGAAGTAGGACTCCAGCAAGGGATTATGGGAGGCGTGGACGCGTACCTCCTCTCTGACCCCCAGCAGCGAGGCCAGAGGAGTGGCTACTTTCCTGCAGCAGCATCACAGAGGAAACACAAACAACCACCAATCAAAAATCCGGCAAGAAGCTTCAGTCAAAATACCTGTCCAATCACAAGCCTCCAAACTCACTGTGAAACAAACACCAACAATTACTAAAGACTAGTAGATGTTTGAGATTATCAATGGTCAGGGGTTTTATTGATTTACGATTTTAATGGAACAATGAAGCACTGTATGCGTTTGTGTGTGTGTGTGTGGCCGACAATGTGTGTGTGTGTGGCCGACAATGGGATGAGGAGAAACAAAAGGGATGGGAGAACAAAGCCACCCATGTGAACGGAGTCGCGGGGAGCCAAGAACAGCAGGAATCGTGCCACATACTTTAATCAATTAGGTCACCCAGACACCGACACAGGAGAGGTGTGCAAATAAATATATGCATGTGGGACAGAGAAAGTGTGTGCGTGTGTGTGTGCGTGTGCGCGTGTGTGTGAGTGAGAGAGAGAGAGAGAGAGAAAGACTGGGAGAGAGAAACAGAGGGAGTGTGTATTCATTTGCTTGTGTGTGTGGGTGTGTGTGTACATCGGTGAGAGATGGAGAGAGACAAGGAGGGAGTAAACATTAATTTGCTTGTGGGTTTGTGGAGGCGGAGGTGTGTGTGTATGTGTGTGTGTGTCTGTGTCTGTGTCTGTGTCTATACTGACCACTCGAAGACTTGGCGGATGATGAGGAAGCATAGTGCAATTGGCAGGGTCACCAAGAGATCCCCAGTGTGGCCAAACACCTTGCCATCACGGCTCTCGAGATCTGCCCATCCCAGGCCCGGTGGGAACCAAATCCAGTCCTGCCACAACCAGGCTCTCAGGCCCTGCAACATCCTGTTCAAGAGGACAACAGTGGGAGGCAGGGAGAGAGAGAGAGAGAGAGAGAGAGAGAGAGATAGGGAGAGAGAGAGGGAGAGAGAGGGAGAGAGACAAAGAGCAAGTGGGTTGGAGGAACAGAGGGCCTTTGATACGCTGATGTCCGGCTGTAACATACACTGCGTTATCCACATTGAGCTAAGGCCAAACAATTGGACACCAGGATCGCAGGAAGGCATCACAGCTTCCGCAACATTCCCTTAATTGCAAACAAGCAAAATCACATCTAGAGCGTTTGTTCTCTTCTTTTGCCAGAATAAAGCTGTACTTTGTTATAGTTGTGTCTTTTGTTTACATGCGTGGTCTCCGAGCTATTCAACACATCTTGGGACATGTGAAGTCAGCTTTCAATGGATTTGAGAAGTAGGCTTAAAGTAAAATGAGTGATATTGATTGTAGATACCTGACATGGAAAACTGAAGTATGGAAAAAAACTGTGCAAATAATGCAAAAACACTTTTGCAATACCACATTATGACCACATCTATTTGTTCAACTATATAAAGTTCAAAATGAGTTGAATACTAGGCTACCTGTAAGTGGACCATTAATTTATATTTAACACGGCAAACATCTGCAATCAGAGACAGCTTAGTGTATCTTGAAAACAGTAGCCTTTATGTGCTAAATTTAGATAACTAAAATGTATGTTAAACTTTGCAAAATAAAAGCCAAATTTATATTAATAACTAGAAAAGCACTCCAAGAGTGCAGACCTCCGCCAGGTGAAAACATAACCGCCTCCAGGATCCAGACGTTGATCCAGATCACTCCCAAAATGTAATGGTCTCTTCCTTGGGTCATTTCAGACCTTCCCTGAAATCCATCCATGACTTTTTGAGTTATCTTGCTAACAAAAAACAAACAAATAAACAAACAAACAAACCCAGATGAAAACATAACCTCCTTGGCGGAGGCAATAACTTGGGCAGCACTAAATACCGCATCCAGCATGACCAGTCAAAACAGAATCCTGGTCCTCATGTGGGTACAGCTGGTCACCTGAAGTTGACCAATTTTGACGGGCTGATGACCTATTGCAGCAGCAATCTCCCGCTTCTGCCTAAATGACCCAAGAGCATGACGATATACCAGTACTCTATTGAAGAAATGTAACATATCTTGGTACGCATCAGCTGAACTTGATACCATTTCACACCAAGTGGTGCTGAGGCCACAACGTGCTCTTCAGGTAATGATTAGGTGTCCAACTCAGTCAAGCTGACTGCCTTTGAGGGTGCGAACCCGAACCCAGCTTGTAATGATTTGCTCCCGGGTTCCTGTCCCTTAATTCATTGCCAGGAACGGCTGAGGGTTCACCCGTTCCAGGAACCTGACAGGCATCGAGGGGGAAGGGGACAGCCACACCCACGCCGGAGTTGTGCCCTCAATTTGCCCTCCGTGGGATGGACCAAGGACTTAGCGTATTGATTTTTAAAAGGGCTTTCAATGAGTTGAGGGCTTGCGGCTTACTGTAAAAGACCACTCTCTCGTGATTTCATCACCAAAGGGGCATTACGCATGTAGCCATAATACAACCCATTTGGTCCAACTCCATCAGCACCGCCCCACCCCACAAATGACAATTAGGAACCACACTGAGGCTAAACACTTGTGTGTGTGTGTGCGTGTGTGTGTGTGGATGGGTGGGTGTGGGTGGGTGTGGGTGGGTGGGGGCAAAATAGCATAATATGGAGTTCCAACGTGTTCAGGCAGGTGGCTGAGTTCACCCCGGGGTGAAGTGATACTCCATATTCTCCCTTCTGAGCCCCACAAGCAGGCCTCCAGAGTAGGAGGCAGGAGTTAAGTGAGAGTTGCCATAAGAATGAGCCAAACCAATGTGAGTCGGCTTACTTGAATACTGCTGATCTTGCCACTGAAAACATGGCACTCAATTCAATAGCTTATGGCAAACTCTTACTTCCACGTGCACATGAAATTTAAAACAAATCAATGCAAAAGATAGTGGTTGATACCTTGCCCCAGTAAGGTCAGCAGCACACAGTAGACTAAATGAGATAGTGAATACAGACCTAAGGCATGAGTTACCATTCCATTAGCTTTTAGGCTACTTGCCTCACCAGTGCATGGCCTAATTAGACCCAGGAGCACAGTAGCAAGCCACAGAGACAGCAGTTCCGGTCATTAGACATATGAATCACAGAATACCAAGTGTTTCTCAGGAGCTAATTTGGAAGTAATCCAAAGCAAAGGCGCTAACTAGGCCTATCCAAAAGGTCTTACAACCGCTCAGCACTAAATAGGACTGATGGGTACTGCATAGGTTACTGAAAACAGGTCTCACTGTACAAGTGCACAAGGTGAGTGAAATGGAAATCTAGAATGGACAGCTGTCAGATTGTATTTTTTTTAGCTAATGAATCACCTGACAGGGGGCAATCCAGTACAGTATAGTGACGTGGTTCTAATGTGGCCCTAACTCGTGAGCAGACAGCAGACTGATGAATGAATAGGCTATGTTGCTCAACTGGGCAATACCTCAATGATGTAACTCTATTCGGTTTAGTGTTAGCCTACTCCTCAGCCACCAGTAAAGACTATGGGGCAAATGCACCTTGCCGATATGAAACTGTTCATGGCCAGCTGACCCGAACGCAGTCACAACACGCCAAGACGTGTCTAAACAGTGCTTCAATCGCCCTTGTGTGCCTTTGTAATCTCGGTCTATCTTATCTCGATTATGGCTGCATAGCGGTAGTAAAGCCTGAGCTACTGCTTACACTCTGAGATATGCGCACCCTGTTTCTCCAAATAACGTTATTTAGAACGAACACGAAGGCAAACTATGAATGACTTAGGGTATCAAACATCTCAAATAGGGGAGCCTATTTTATCCGCTGCATGGAGAGGCCAGCAATATGACAGACTCGTAATAAACAGGATATGTCTAATAAACTCGAAACTACTGGATAATTTAGCCCAATTACCAGAGATCTCCGTGTGCAGTGCCCTGACACAACCACATGGAAAACTCTTCAGCATATTTAAAGTGAAACAAACGAGCCAGGAAATGTGAATCCTGGCGGCTGATTAATGGCCGCTACATGAATTTAGATCAAAAGTAACACTTGAATGATACATTTAATGACATTCTTCTCAAACATGGGAACACTTTATCCAACAGCTGACGTTAGTCACCGTGATCACTGATCGGCCACTATAGGCCACGAATAGTGAGTTCATTCCTTCATATCCGTGGTTTGTGATAAGCGCAAATGAGCTATACGGTAGGTTGCCTGTCTATGTTGCGATCAAACAAGTGAATCATACTTTCCATTACCCCTCTCACTTAACACTTAACCTATAGCATGAAGGCAAATTATCCAGCAATCTCGTGTAACGGTATACCTTCTTCCGTCAGATCAGCCAGGCGGGCAGGTATAGGCACAAAAGGTTGGCGTTGACTGAGGCTATCTTCAGGATGTCGGAGTTCAATCACCGTTAAAGTATGCACGCTAAACACCAAGCGCGGTGAACGGAAGGCCGGGTTCTTCGAATGCGTGAGTTGTTGGCATCTTTATCCCACCAAAATCCAAAAGTATTACGGACAGAGGTAGCAATATGCTAGGTTTGTAGCTCAACTTCCACCCTCACTCTTCAGCCTTCTTTGGAGCCTCTTTTACTTTTTTAGTGCGTCTGTTCATCAAATTCAAGAGGACATCAAGCAGTCCTAGTCTGTTTTGGAAATGTATCTTCTTCTCGGTGATTTTTTTTCTTTTGAGGTTCTTTGCAGCAGACTCATTCTCTGGTACTCCCGGAGATGTCTGTGGCACATAGGCGTCGGTCGGCACGGCTGGAGTGTCGGGCGGACGGTGAGAGGGCCGGGAGCGGCGGAGGGTGGGGGCGGGGCGCAGACTATTTAAAGTGACGTTTTACGGCATGCTGGAGGAAGGGCTGCTCGGCGCTCAGCGGACGTGTTCAGACGCATCAGATTTGGAGGAGTAGGCTGGGTGAAATCTGGGAACAAGCTGGTTGTAGTCAGCTGTAGCCGAGGCTGTGGAGTAGGCTACGATAAAGTAGTCTACGAAATTCCCCCTCTTATTTCAATCCTTCTAAGGAACTGGTGGAATGACTATGCAGGCATTTTGGCCAGAGTTTATTTTTGGCAGGTCACCATTTTGGGTCAATAAGCTGTTCGTGAAAGAGCAGTCTTGATCACAGGACAATTTGCAACAAGAACTATTCAGGCTCTTATTTTTTAAGAATGGACTTCACCTGCAGACCATAACCGCAGCCCAGGGTTTGACCCACTTGCACCTCGGGCGGTGTGATCAATTGTTATAGCTCCTTTGATGTTGGCAGAGGCCAGCAATTGAGAATCCGAGACAGTGGTCTGTTTCAGACTACAATGGCAGCACAAAGACAGAGGTGACCTATATAGGCCTACCACCTTTTAGCCTATGGGAAAGCTGTCACATAGGATAATGGTTGATCAGTCTTCTCATTTCCAAATCTCACCGATTTGACTATTAGGTCAGGCCTATTGCGCTCGGCTGACTAAAGCATCCACGGGAGGACTAAGAACACATTCAGTAGGCTAGGCCTATTTATACGTTTAATATTGAAGGACGTTTCTATTTTTGTAAACTAGGCAGCTCTAATGTATGGCCTTCGACAGTTTCTATTTTACGCACACAGTGTAGGGCGGACAACTGAGTCTTTAACACTTCGTGTTGTTATTAGACGCTCCTACCACCAGATGTCGCCACATGCTCTTAGTTCCCCCTAACAACCAGCCTACACAGAACAACAAGAGCGACAGAGGGTTGATGATGACCGTCAGGGAAAGGGGTTGTTACCTTGCAAAGTGACGTCTCAGCGTTGGAGTATTTTGTGGCTAGGGTGCGGTTAAGCAATTTGCCTGCTGTCCATGTAGCCTAGAGCTTCCTCTCGTAGGAGAAGTATTCATGAACACAATGTTGCCAGCAGAGTAAACAATGGCACTGAACTGTGCAATATTGATCTAAAACACAAAAGAGACTGTAGGCTATAAGCTGTGCTCCAGTGGTAGTGAGATATGTTTTGCATTGTCACTTCAATACAGCAAGTGAATCCACAGACCTTTTTTGACAATAAGATCAGTATACTAAAGGTTAATCGTTGTCTGGTTAAGAGAGCATCGAAGGAAAGACATGTTGTGCCTACTCACCTCCCCAGTGGTGTCCAAGAGGTAGCCTACTGGTAATTCTCAAGGAACCAATGTTCTAACACCACCTCTAAATATGCAAGGTAGGACATGCAGTATTTCATGAGGGAACATCTAACCATTATCAGTGGAATCATGTGTAGTTGTGCCAGCCTAGATGGTGAAATGGAAGATAAGATGTGCCTAAATGCTCTGTGAGTGAACAAGTCAAGTCAAGACAATATTTTTTTTAAAAGCACATTTAAAAGCAACGGCATTGCACCAAAGTGCTTTACATAGAAAAAGAGAGAAAATATTAATAGGCTTAATAAAGAAAACAACAGACGTAGATTATCAAAGATAACAACAGGTGGTTCTTTAATATTAATGAACCGTTAAATTTAAGGGAAAAAAGAAGTTACACAAAGAAGACACTGGGAAGATGATCGAAGAGGTCTAGGAGGAGGACAGTAAGAACAGACAATAATTCAAGGTCTGTTGTTTGGCTGTGCCAGCCGTGATGGTGTAATGGCAGCCACTAAGTGCCCATTCACTCTCTAACTGGTAGAGACAAACAGGGAACCAGCGTAATGCTTGTACTGGAGCAATTAAGCGTCAGTATCAACATCTTCAGATGTTCAAATATTTTAGGATGGAATAGTTGTAAGCCCTCGCCACTAAAGGTCATTATTAGCAACCTACTTTGAGATAATCACAGCGCAAAGACTGAGGTGACCTAAATACCGCCTTTTTACGGAAATGTGGTCATAAAACCTGTGATAATGGTTGACCAGTCCTCTCATTTCCAAATCCAGCAGATTTGATTAATTATCAGTCATCTGTACTGATAGATGCCAGTTCCAGAGTGACCCTTCAGTCAGCCGTCATGGTGCAAGATATAGATGTATAGGTTAGGACTCGTATGCAATAGTTTTATTCTCCAGCTCCTTTTTAAACTGAGTCTGGTAGATTAGCCTCCTTCGACACCTTTACAGCCCAGATCTGGTAGGTGCTTGGAATCTACACTCCAAAAGAATGTCCACGTTTTCTGAATTCTTCCATGATGCATGGTACCCCCACCCTAATCAACATCCATGGCCCACTGGGATCCATGATGGTCCCTTCTACTCCCCCCCCCCCCGCCCCTGCCAAAAAAAAAAAAAAATCCAGGAACCTCCCTTCCAGGGTTCATCTCTCATACAGGTAATAACAAGGCCTGACACTGTGTAGTGCAAGTGGGTTGCGTAACATTGTGTATGAAAGGGTAGTAAGGGTGTACTAGTAATGCCATGAAATATGTAAACATTTAAAGATCTGATAAAAATCAGTCAAAAGGTGTGCATGCTGCAAAATACCCCCAAAAACTGCCAAAAACTGTACCTTGGGTCGGTCACGCTCGATGGTGTTTTTTGCCCCCAACGGCACCTTCCAGGCAGCACAGCCTAAAAGGCACTACCTTTACCCTATTCCTAACCCTAACCCCCTCAACCCTCATCCTACCCCTAAACTGAGGGGAGTAGTGCCTTGAGGGCAGCGCTGCCTGGAAGGCACCATTGAGGGCAAATAATACCAAAGACCGGTCGGCTCGGGGTCACATTATTATTCTACGGGGCATTCAAGCAGGTTGGCAGGCCCTAGGGCTCTGCACTCCAAGGATCTGATTCTGTTAAATAGAGTCAGGAGGTCTGCGTTACATCGAGCAACCAGTTATTATCAATCAAACATACACACACACACAAACAAACAAACTCATGAGTCGAAGCAAATCAGGAGACATAATGATTTTCATATTTTTATTTAGCTTTTTTTTAATTAACATGTAAAACAACAATTAAATAAATAAAGAACCATTAGGCTTAATGTGTCATAATCATAACTAGAAATAAAGATTATATTCTAAAAAAATGATTGATTTTTCATCTTTTAAATCTCAGAGATATTTTAGGAAAAATAAATAAATTAAAAGTAAATTAAAAAAGAAAACATCTACCACATAAATGATAAATATTAAATAGAGCAATAATAATAATAATAGTAATAATAAAATCATAATTATAATTATAATGATATATCCCAAAAATTTGCCCAAATGCTTTTTTTGATTTGATTTTTTAAAACATGATATATATACAGTTAGATATTTTCTGATAGGTTTCCCCATCCCAATCACTGTTCTCAACAACTTCCACCAATTGAAAAACTAACTCTACCGCTGACAATATTCAGACACCTGATCGCCCCTCTCCGATTTTGCCCTCTGCTTCCTGCCCCAGTCTGTGCATGTGTCTAACACACCCGTCCAAAATCAACCCTTCAGGCCGCCAGGATGGGTGGAATCTACGGTGATATCGCCCACCCAGTTACCCACACTGCTTTGCAGTAGTTGTTAAGGTAAAACAGGAAGTAAAACCCAATGTCTCTGGAGCACCATACTCATCAGTCCCTCCCCCCCACCCTCTACCCACCCCATATCATAATTGACTGATACACCCACCCACCCACCCACCCCCTCCCTCATATGATACCCCTCCATATCTATATACATGTATAACGGACTCTGGCAGTGGTATAATAATGGCATTAATAAAATGCAGTTATGATCGCCACAGCGCCATCTGTGGGTTTGAGCAGAGCAGTGCATCTCTATTCCTGTGTACATTTGGGTCTCTCTCTCTCTCTCTCTCTCTTTCTCTCCTCTCTCTCTCTCTCTCTCTCTCCTCTCTCTCTAAGCTTGAGGGGTTCCTGCTCACAGGATATGAGTCGGGTTGGCAGGTCCGTCTTAGGCAGAGCTGTGGGTTAGGCTGTGTGCTGTGCTGTTGTACTGTATTTGTTTTTGTTTATTTCTTGTTTTTTAAAATGTTTATTTTTTTTTGACATTACGCTTTAAGGGTAGTGAGTTGGTCCTGTGTTCTTCAGCTGCATGGAGTCTGAACAGTTTTGAGTTTTCTAGTCCTATGCATGAAGCTAGATGGGGTTTGGTTTGCTGAGCAGTTGGTCCCATGTTTTTAAAACGGCAGAGGAGAGACAGACCTCCACACTCCACACGTTTGGTCCTGTTCCTCCTGAGAAAGAGGAAGAGAGCGAGAGAGACAGAAAAAGATTGAGAGAGAGAGAGTGAGGGAGAGAAAGAGTGTGGAAGAGTAAATAGGAAAGGAAAAGAAAAGGACATTAAAAACCACAATTAGATACACATTCTTTTATTTGCCCCACCATGGAACTCACACAATGACCCCCACACTTGCTTTGGCTAGGTGCGCAGAGGCAGTTGCGCGGGCCTCAGACCGAGCCATCTGCTACACTTAACAAAACCATAACAAACAGAAACAGATACAATGCCTGTTATCTCTGTTATGATCCGTGTGCCTCTGCTGCCTTTCAGCTTGGTGGTGGGCAGCAGTGTCTGTTTCAGTGCACCGTCGACAGTTTGGCCTCTGTACGCACCACAAATAAAGGTGCAAGGGGTCGCTGTGTGATTCCAGTGATGAAGAAATGTGTCTCTTTTTTTTTTTAAATGTTGGAAATATGTTTTTTTTTTCCTTTCTTTTTTTTCTTTTTTAATGTCAGTCATGGGTAAGTGGAGAGAGTCTCAAGGTCACTAAGAGACCAAAGTGAGTACTGATGCAGATGCGTCAGAGAGGGTTGTGATGCTTCTATGTACAGTGAGCCGTAGCGTTAAAGTGAGTGAGTGCGTGCGTGAATGAATGAATGCGTGTTTATGGGTGTATGCAGACAACTTGTTTTGTTTAAAGCCAGGAGCATTTTTTTGGCAGGCAAACAAATCTCCAACATGCACCATAGGAATTCTGGGTTATAGTTTGCATTAGCAAATGAACTATGATTAGAAAATAAAATGGCTTTCAGAATGTCAATTCGAAATGTAACATTAATTTGAGTATTTATTTTTCCCTTTTGGTTCCATTTCCTACAAATCCCAGAATTCCTACAGAGGAATGCTGTTCTCTGGTGGGCATAACATGTCACTTGTCACCATGACAACCACACACTGTCACCTCAAACCTCGTGTGAGTTTTGAGATATAAGAGGATGAGTCACGCTATCACACAAACAGATGCACACGCAGCCAGGACAAATCTCACTCAAGCAAAACATTCACACACACAGAAATACACACCCACACACACATATATAGGTCACCTTTCACTTTCTATATCTTACTCACAACATCTTATTTGGGCAAAAAAGTATGTAGAAATACACTGTCTAACACAAACACACACACACGCACGCAAATACACACACACACACACACACACACACACACACACACACACACACACAAACAAATGTTCATCTCACTCGGTCATTTGCACAAAACAGCATACCCACTAGCACAATCTCTCTGATTCAAATACAACCACATGGAAACCCCCACATTCACAGAACTAGTACAGCACCAAACTAAACATGGGAGTGTAGCCAAGAAATATAGTCATGACCAATCAAACACAGAGAGAACTGATCAAAAACAGTCCAGCCGGAACCAGAGCTTAAGCATATAGATCTTAATCTGAGATGATACTCTTTTTGAATGGTTGGTTTAGTGTTAGAATGGAAATATTGGCTATGTTGTTCATAAACTGAGGGAATTGCTGAATTATTTTTTTTTTTTGCTTGGAAGCAGTTTAAGTTATTGATCAGTATTTATAAAACAAAAATAGAAAGTCACAAGGCACCAAACACAAGTTCATGGTCGCCACAGCAACCCGCCATGCATCACTCAGCATGGTGGATTCAGAGGCGCTGGCCTCTATGGCAACCATCACAGGCAAGAGATATCGCCACAGCAACCAACACAGGCCAATCAACTTACAACGCTGTGAGAGGAAGAAGGGGGGAATCTTTATTAGTTGCTAGGTAACCGTAGCCATAGCGCCGTGGTCTCCACGCCCTGTTTGATTGGACAGGGCCGCCTGGGGGAGTGGCGTGATGGGGCCGCATGTTTGTTTGTTTGTTTTGAGGACACAATCACACAAAAACAATCAAAATAAAAAAGGCAAAAAAAATTAATAAAACACAGTTTTATTGCTCCTTCATTGAAATTCTGATTCAGATTATTATTGTTTCAGGGTCAAACTAGTCACTGATTATTATTATTTTTCTTTTCCCCCAACGCTGCTCTAGGATTTTCACATTGTACTTTCACAAAAAAAAAACATTTTCGCTGAATGACTAGCAGATCTTACATTCAAAAGCGTCTGTTTCTGTTTTTGTGTTGGAAGTGTGAGTCAACCACAGCCCTGAGAATGACACATATTGCATCAGTGAGTCACATGTGATCTTCACAAAGCTTTGCTGGAGCTTAACTCTCCGTCCGAAAAACACACGGGCAAAACAGCACAGGGATGCTTTGACTCACACTCATCTGACAAAAACAAAATCTTGAGTTAAGGGGGGGATGGGCTATACACTGCTTTAAACAAAATTCATTTTTGACCAGAGAATATTTTTTTTCCGATGACCCCACACTTTTGTAATATCAGAGTAAAATGATAACTCGTATAAGAACATTTGGTTGAAACTGCAGATGAAAAAATACAGAACATTGCTCTGGTTATTTCACAGATTATTTGCCCCTCATCAAGCTGCGGCCAGAGGGCAGAATTGCCTTAAGCAGCCATGGCTTACTTCCTCTCCCGACACCACAGGACAGATCTCTCAAAGTCTCACGTCAGATCAGACTACCAGGGTTCTCCTAACATCCAGCAGCTATCCCATAATATGCATCACATAGTAATCCCCCCCTTCCCCCCTTTCCTTTCTGGCTTGTGCACTTCTACTGCAGCACCTTTTGATGTTTCTGCCAACCTCCTCCTTCAACCCTCCATCCCTCCATCCCTCCCTCCACCCATCCCTCCATCCCTCTCTCCCTCCCGCGTCGTCATCGCTACGTCTGCCCTGTCGCGTCGCGCTCACCTCTCTCACTCTCTTCCCCTCCTTCTCGCTGTGTCCGTCACGCTCAGTAGGGCCGGTTGGCGTCTTTGGGCCGCTTGAGCTGCACCTTGAGTCTCTTCATGCCGATCTGGAAGCCGTTCATGGACTGGATGGCGGCCTGGGCGCTGGCTGGGTTGTCGAAACTCACAAAGCCTGCAGGAGAGCCAGAGGAGAGGAGAGGAGAGGAGAGGAGAGGACAACCAGAGGAGAAGAGATGAGAGAAGAGAGGAGAGAAGAGAGGAGAGGAGAAGAGAAAAGAGGAGAGGAATGGAGTGGAGAGCGAGAAGAGAGGAGAGGAGGGAAGGAAGGTGGCAAAGTTATTCTGTGCCTGTGGATTGAGTTTCTCTGGTGCCCTGCATTACAGTGGCACCTGGCTTCCCCTGACTGTATGCCTTTAGCCTTTTTCACTCCCTGACTCATTGACTCTCCCTCTATTTTTGAACAAGATACACATGGAGAAGAATGAACACTCTGAAAATGAATGAGTTGAAAATAACACAACTTGCATTGTTTTTAACACATTTCTGTGTCCAGATAGGGACAACACATATTAAGAGTGAAGATGAATTCTGAAATGGAGAAATACTATTTATGAGACATTAATACTATAATTTACCTTTGGCCAAACTATTGTGCTAAATCACATTCTCTCTCTCTCTATGCATGCATGCATAATTTTACACAAATGTCAACTCAACATCAAGTGAACTTTGAACTTGATTCTGTCCTCATTCTGTCTACATTCTTGTGAGTCAGGCTGACTGACTCACTCAATCACTTTCTTACATCCTTCTTCCTGCTCCCTCCCCCAACTCTCTTGGCTTTCTCCACCGCGCTACTCTCGTTCTCGTTCTCGTTCTGACTGAGGGCCCAAGAGAAGCTGTGCTCACTCACCGAAGCACTTGCTCTGGTTGGTGGCGCGGTCGACGAACACCTTGGCCGAGATGACATTGCCGAAGGGCAGGAACATCTGCAGCATTTCGGAGTCGGTGAACTCCTGAGGCAGGTGATAGATGAAGATGTTACAGCCCTCAGGACCTGTCGAGGGAGAGAGAAGAGGGGAGTTGAGTCAGAAGCGGAGAAGGGAGACACAGACACACACACACACACAACAAGCACAACTTGGGTGTTAATGGGATGCATATCTATGTTTGCTGTATATTGTAATGAATTTTGTATGTAAGCCTTAAGTAACGTTATATTTTGACAATGCAAAAAAAATAATTGAGAGAGGTGAATGACGAACGTGAATGAAAAAAAAAAAAAAAAAAAAAAAATATATATATATATATATATATATATATATATAAATAGATAAATAAGAGAGGCTTCCTCGCTGTCTCAGATAAATAAGTAAATAAAGAATAAAAGAATGAAAAAAGGTCTGAAATATCAGTAGAGCCTAATCCACTACAGCCCTGCGGCCCTGAGGTGGAGATAAGATGAGTCAGAGGAGAGAGAGCGAGAGAGAGAGAGAGAGAGAGAGAGAGAGAGAGAGAGGAGGAGCAGAGAGAAGATGAAGGTGAAAGAGTAACAGGAAAGGAGACGGAATGAAAGAAAGAAAAGAGGCAGTGGGAGATCTGAGATCTTTGTAGAGCGTAATCCACTACAGCCCTCTGGCCCTGAGGTGGGAGGGCAGAGAACAGAGATGAGATGAGTCAGAGGAGAGAGAGAGAAGAGAAGAGAAGAGAGAGGCTGAAGGTGAAAGAGTAACAGGAAGGAAGAAAGAAAGAGAGGAAGAGAGCAAGAAGATGAAGAGTCAGAGAAAAGAGGTGAAAGACTAACAGGAAGAAAGAAAGACAGGGGAAGAGAGCAAGAAATGAAGAGTCAGAGAAAAAGAAGATGAAGGTGAAAGATTGACAGAGAACCACGTGTGTAAGCTTTGGCAACACAATATTTTTTTCTGTCATGCCAATAAAGCGAATTTGAATTTGAATTTGAGAAAGACGGAGAGGATGACGTGTCAGAGTGGAGAGAGAGAGAGATCGGACATCTCACTGGAGTCTAATCCACACCACGTCTTTTCCTCATAAATGCCACCGGTTTAAAGTAATGAGGAATAAAGCAAGACAGTGGCCTCTGGCATATAAGCTCTACAGCAGCCATCAATTCAACAAGATATCAACAAGAGAAAGAGAAAGAGAGAGAGAGAGATAGAGAGTAGAGACTCCTGATCCAATGCTGAATCATCCCTTTGCATAAAGAGACATTAGAGTGTGGGGGAGGAAGGGACAGGACAGGAAGGGAGCACTCCGTACAGACAGAGCCCAGACTACAGACGGCAAGAAGGAAAAAAAAAAAAAAAAATCGGAAATCATATTCCGACAGGAAGTTGCCGTGACTGGGGTCTGCCTGGACAGGAAGTGACCATGATTACCCTCACGCTGCTGCAGTTGCTGTGGCTGCTGCGGTTGCTGGGCGACGAGGGCTGGCTGGTGGGGGAACGGCTGTCCGACCAATCCGTACGCAGCGGGGTAGGTGGCTGCAGGGGGAGGTGTGGGGGGGGGGGTGGACATCAGATTCGATTAGAAATGCACGGTCATGCTGAGCCTACTGTGCTCCTGGCACAGCTGAAGGGTGGAGATCTCGGAGAGGGGAGAGGAAATGTGTCTGTGTATGTATGTATGTATGTATGTACAGTATGTATGTATGTATGTCCTCTATTACCGTAACCACTGTTTATTTATTGATTTTGCTAAACGTCTTCAGCTATGAGGTTATTACAAGGGGGCGGGGCTCTACATGGGATTTAATTTCTTTTCTGCGAAATTCTTCTGGATTAAAACACAAGCACAATTCTCAACCAGTCCCCATCTGAGTGTGCTTGCCACAGACGGTAGCCATCTGAAAAGTAGCATTTTATGTCACGATGAAGACATTGCTGTTAACACACTGGGGCAGTTTTAGTTTTTATTGCCATAAAACACGGTCATGCAGTTTATACACAATGTGTCTTATACGCAGGAAATGACCATATGTAGGCATATCAAATTATTGCATCTATACATTATATGAATGTTGTATGTATGTTGTTTTTTACTGTGTAGTGCTGCATACCTGTGTAGTGCTGCATACCTGTGTAGTGCTGCATGCCAGTGTAGGCCTGCTGGAGGGGGTCCAGGGCCGGGCTCTGAGCTGATGAACAGAGAGAGTCAGAAAACATAAAGAATGAATACAGTACATGCAGAAGGTACATCATTCAGCAGAGAGAGAGAGAGAGAGAGAAAGAAAGAAAGAAAGAGAGAGAGAGAGAGAGATTTAGCTAAAAGGTTGCCGACTCAGTTCTCACGCAGTAGATGTAAAACAGACATTACACTTACCAGGGGCTACGATCACTCATACTTTAGACTCATAATGACAGATGTGGGCAGGTTTTATGCAACCAAATTAGTCATTATTTCTTTATGCAGCAGCAGGAGCTAAAGTTTTGACTTGTAACACAGACTCTGTTTCTAAGATGGCACATCGCTAGTAGAAAAGAGAAGTTTTTATCTTGAACTTGATTTATTTGGAAGACGCTTCTTCTAAATACATAAATCTCTCTACTCTCTCTCTCCGAAGCGACTGACAGCTGTCAATTAATTGCAGAGCCAGACTCCCTGGAGCAACATGGGGTTAAGTGCCTTGCTCAAGAGCACCACAGTGGCAGATGGGAATCAAACTCTCAACTTTTCAGGCCACTGCATACAAACCTGTCTCCTTATCCACTACACTACCATTGGCCCCTAACAGTAAAGGGGCATTCACACCAAGAATGATAACTATTGTATTAACAATAATTATCAACAAATATTGCTCTCGTTTATATGAATGAGGACATATGTTCACACATAAACTATAACGATAACGACATGAAGAGTGTTATCGTTGGGGATCACTTGAGGACCGACTTTGGCTCTGATTCTGGCTGCTAGCTTTTTATCGTTCTCAATCACGTTTTAGCCATCACATTCATTAACATGAGGAAAGACTTTTCTTATCGTTGGTCGGTGCGAACGCTTTTATCGCTATGGTTACAGTTATAGTTATTAGTAATGGTTATAGTTATGGTTCTTGGTGTGAACGGCCCTTAAGTCATATGCACTAAACAGTAAAGCAGGATGGCATTTTGGAAACAGCCAATGAGTCTGTGTGGAGCTCATAGCCCTGAGGGTGTGGCCACGGAGTTCTGACCTTGGTAAGGATGCACGCCATTGGTGTAGAGCGACTCGGAGGCCGACTGCCCGTTGGGCGGCGCTGGCACAGGAG
>NC_085017.1:9986998-10082026 GCF_963854185.1 Sardina pilchardus
TTCCCCCTCCTCGCCCTCCATCAGTCTCTCACACCCATACACACACACACACACACACACACACACACACACACACAAAACATCCCCCCCAAACACACACACATAAAACACACACATCCACACACACACACTTAATCCTGGCCTCTTCTGCACCCTCTCTGGCCTGAGGATGGGGACCAGGAAAAGCACACACCCACGTGGGCCCGGGTGATGGGATTAAGAGCGCTCGCTGGCTAATCTGGATTACACAGCCGCGCTGGATTAACATGGTGAGAGATTCAGAGGGCCGAGAGAAGAGGAGAAAAAGAGAAAGAGGGAGGAAAAGAGAGGGGCAGAGAGAGGGAATGAGAGAGAGAGAGCAAGAGGGGGAACGAAGGATGATGACGAGAAAAGAGATCTCAAAGAGACTTTGAGACAACTGACACTCCGTATTATGTCATAATATGTTTCTATTTTATGTATATAACTGTGATATCAACATGAAATTATCTATTTTAACATGTAACATATTTCATATTTTCCAATTAACTATAAATATATGGCCATGTATTCAAGTGTGTGTGTGTGTGTGTATCCATCCAATATGCACCTAAACCAACTAAAATGCAATCCCGCCCCAAAATACACTCCGGATCAGACAGGAAGGCGATAGTGAGAAGAAGATCTCGAATGAAAGAGGAAGAGAAGAGAAGAAACTGATATGCAAAGACTTGTAGAGAGAAAGAGAGAGAGAGGACAGAAATGAGTATGTGCAGAGAGAGAGAGAGAGTAAGATAGAGAGAAAAGAGAGAGGCGAGATGATACTCATTGTGAGAAGAAAGAAGAGGTGATGGGAGACAGGGCGAGTAAGGGAGGACAGAGGAGAAGAGGGAGGAGAGGAGAGGAAGAAGGGCAATGGGGGGAGAGAGAGAGAGAGGGAGAGAGAGGGAGAGAGATGGGGCGGGACAAGAAAAAGAGGGGGGAGAACGAGAGAGAAAGAGAGAGAGGCTAGAGGGTGGCTGGGCTGGCAGAGACTTAATGAAGGTCTTAATTATGGAAGCGCTGACATTTGAGCTGACAGCTGATCCATTCAGTCTGATCAGCGGCCGATCACTTGCTCGGACACACTATTGATCAAACACTTGCATGCTCGCCCTCTACACACACACGCACACACACACACACACACACACACACACACACACACACACACACACACACACATACAGGAAATACACTCGCCAACACACAGGAAGTGTACTCGCAAACATATACACACACACACACACACAGACATTCCCTCAAAGAGACTGCGAGGGGAATCTTCCAGTCACCACATCGACTTGGGAGCATCTTATTGACGCAAGTGACTCGTCAGCGGCCGTATGGATCGAGCGCGTCTGACAGTGTTGGGCCTGAGGGTCACTTCTCATACGTCCAGCTCCACACGTGTCCCACACATGCACGCTGAAGTATGGTCTGCGGGGGACTTTTCTGCCCGAATGAGTCATTACGCTTCACGGGTCACCTTGGATACACACACGTCGCTCGCTTGCCGGCTTGAGGGGGATGGGATTGGATGGGATGGAATGGGATGGGATGGGATGGGATGGGAGAGTGATGGTCAAGTTGTTTATTTTGTAGATGGGGTTAAAAACACATATAAATAAAAGTTGGGGCTGGGGGACCTGGGGCTGGGGGGGGGGGTAGGCAGAGAGTGGTAGAGACGAGAGGGCTCTGGAGCCTTGGCCCACTTCCTTTAATCCCCAACATACAGCTGACCCCTGCTGCTGCTCGACGTATATCATCAGCTCAGTCAGTGAGAGGAGAAAGAGACAGAGAGAGAGTGTGTGTGTGTGTGTGTGTGTGTGTGTGTGTTTGTGAAAGAAAGATATATATAGAGAGAGAGAGAGTGTGTGTACAGTATATATATATGTGTGTGTGTGTGTGTGTGTGTGTGTGTGTGTGAGTGAGAGAGAGCGAGAGAGAGATAGAAAGAGAGTGTTTTAATATATGTGTAGGAGAGAGGAAGAGAGAAAATGGATGTTTATTACTCTTGTAGATATTAAATGCTGTACATGAGTTTTCATAAAGGATAGTGCGGAAAAACATCAAATGACAGGACGTAAGCGCGATCAATCGTACAGATAAAGAGGGAGATTGAGCATGATGTTGTTATAGATGGAGCAGGAAATTAGGAGAGATTGCAGGAAGAGGCAGGAGGAGAGAGAGAGAAAGAGTGAGAGAGGGAGAGAGAGAGAGAGAATGAGAAAGTGGGGACAGAATGAAAAGAGAGTAGATAGAGAGATGCAGAAGAGGACAGGGCACAAAGCAAGCACAAAGCCATCAGAATGGTGCCACTTCAGGTCGGCACGGCAACCAGCCTTACGCAGACCTGCCTCGCCGCCGCAGTCGCCATGGCAACGCCACGACTAGAGCTCCCCAGCAGGTAAACAAGGTTGCCCCGGACGACGAGCAGAAGAGAAGAAAAGAGAGAGGGTGGAGGGGAGGGAAAGAGAGAGAGAGAGAGAGAGAGCGACAGAGATAGGAAGGAGGGGGGGAAAGGATAAACAAATGGGGAGGATGGCGTGAGAAGTGCTCAGGTGAAGGATGGAGAGAGCGTACAGGAGGAGAGACGAGAGTGGAGAAAAGAACACGTACAAAAGCAGAATGACAATGAACAGGGGATTATAATGAAACCATGAGATGACAGCGGGAGAGGAGGCAGAGCGACAGAGACGGAGAGAGAGAGAGCGAGAGAGCGAGACAGAGAGAGAGAGACAGATGTAAGATGTAACACCATGGAAAACAGATAAGACATGACGATCGTGTATACGTCCATATTACTAAACAAATCCTACAAGAAGCTGAGCTGGGGGGGAAATGACTACTCAACTCATCATGGGACCTGTTGGATTGGCTCCCTACAGCGAAATATGTTTTCAACACACGCTAACACACACATACACACACAGTCCATAGACAAAACAACACAACAGCACCTTTAACATCTGTGTAAATATGGTAGACAAATATCCCCAGGTATAAGCACACAAACACTTACTCATTCACTCAACTTTGATGCCACCTGACATTCGATGTATGTATGCAAACGCCATCAATATCTATCTTTGGCACACAACCTCGGATGTGAGTGAGTGCACACAGACAGACACACACACACACACACACACACACACACACACACACTTAATCGGTCCCTGTTTTACGGAGGAGGATTTCAGAGGGATTATGGGATATTAAATCCATAGATTATTCAATCAAATCACATCCCCCCCCACCCCTCACCCACCCTCACCAACACTTAACCCACTGCCTTGACCGCTAAACACACAATCATCTGATTTATCACCGTTATGCACACACACACACACACACACACACACACACTTCAATGCTCACAAACTCCACACCCTCAATAAAGAGCAAACGGTGTCTGCATGCCAAATACTGATCATATACAGTTCCATTCCCTTCTTGAGGAGGTGAGGGACATATTTTCTCGCTCAGTCTCTCTCCATCTCTCTCTCACACACACACACTCAAGTGTGTTGATTTCCCAGTCAGTCCATCATCAGTGATCACTGAGAAACTGACACAGTCATCATTCTCATCATTACACAAGCAAACACACACACAGACACACACAGACACACACACAGACACACACACACACACACACACACACACACACACACACACACACACACACACACACACACACACACACACACACACACACACACACACACACACACACACACACACAGTCCCCCCACACACAGGACCATGTATGCACGCAGAGAAAAATAAATATGCAGATGTATTGGGTTTTGCTGGGCACAGAGTGTGAAACATTCTGCCTCTCCCACACAAACACATGTGTGTGCGTGAGCACACACACACGCACGCATGCAAGCACACACACACCACTGTGGTAGGCGTTGTGTGAACATTGTGTTGGCTGAGCCGTGAGCAATCAGCTGAACAATTAAGGCACTGAGTCAGAACAGCAGATGCATCAGTGGAGATCATGGTTGTGTGTGTGTGTGTGTGTGTGTGTGTGTGTGTGTGTGTGTGTGTGTGTGTGTGTGTGTATACATGTTGAGGGATCATGTATAATTGTGCATTTTTATATATATGTATTGCGTGTGAGTGCATTCGTGGGCTCATGCTTACGCGAGTGTGAATGTGTGCATTCATACTGTGAATTTGTTTGTGAATTTCAGAATTTGTATGCAATTGTGTGTGTGTGTAGGGGACAACACAAAGACACTCTCCACTTCAGTCTCTGTCCCTGCTATCTCTCAATACCTCCGCCCTATCCTTCAGTGAGGCGCTGGTCATTGCATCGCGCCCCGTTCCCTAGCAACCCGGCATCCCTCGCTCCCAGCCGTTGCCTGGCAACGGGACGTGAAACCGTAATCAACGTGCCACCCCAACCCCCAATCTCTCTTTCTCTCACCTCCTGCCCTCCCCCTCCTCTAGCCTTCCTGCTTCCTTTCTCTCTCTCTCTCTCTCTTCATCTCTCTCTCTCATACAGGTACAAACTCTAATAGAAAGATAAGGAGAATATGCATGCATAAAGACTAAAAAGCTAAATCAACACACACACACACACACGCATTATAAATTCCCCATGCCAAAATCCCTTCCTCCACCGGCAAATACAAACATCAGGCAAACCATAAATCCGAGCACCCCCCCCCCCCCCCCCCACACACACACACACACACACACTAAAATACACCCAAACAACCCCCCCCCCCCATTCCTCTCTGTTTATCTCCCGCTCTGTCCCCTTTTTCCATCACCCCCCCTCCCTCCCTCCCTCCCTCCCTCCCTCTCTCTCTCCCTCCCTCCCTCCCTCCCTCCCTCCCTCCCTCCATCCATTTCTCTCCTTCTCCCAGCCTAACAGTGCATCTCACATCATCCGTCTGTGTCTTTTCTGGGAATCAATCAGGCACAAAGAAAATAACAACATCTTCACACCTTCACACCGGTGTAGGCTGTTAATCAATAATCAATAATCAATTACCCCCATCAATTACCGCTGAAGCCCCCCTGGGGGAACGAAGACCGGGTCAGCTGCCTATGAGAAGGTCCTACTGCCCCCCCCTCCCCCCCCCACACACACACACACACCCCACACCAGCAGAAAGACGCCGGGGGCAGTTTCCAAGCCTCTTCTCCAAGGCTACACCAGAGTGACCATTCATCACTGTTTAACAGAACATAACGGAACAGTGCAGAACAGGATTCTTTATGATGGCACAGTGGTGCCACGGATACACCCATTTCTGGATGTCTGTTTCTAAGGCGATGATTGTGATGTCAGTGTTGCCGGGCTGAGCTCGCCTGAACGCTGCTGAATGTCGCTGCTCGATAAGGAGCAGTAGCTCCCCGCCCTGGTTAGCGCGAGGAGATGGAGCAGAGGTTGAAGCAGAGGCGCTGAGACTACAGCCACGGGCCACAGCACAGAAGCCGCGGCTGCATGCTGTCAGCGAGGATAAAAATGGAGGCTGAGACACCCGCACACACACACACACACACACACACACACACACACACACACACACACACACACACACACACACACACACACACACACACACACACACACACACACACACACACACACACACACACACACACACACACACGGACGCGCACACATGCAAATATACGCGAATACACGCGCAAACAAGCACACAAACACGCACGCAAACACTGTTCACCATCATTACGCTCATCTGAAGCAGCAGACGTCATGATAGGAGCCTGTTCCATCAATCAGATCAAGTTTCAGCCAGATTCAGTGCAATCATCAGAGACCAGACATAAGCGTGAACACACACACACACATGCGCACACGCACGCGCACACACACACACACACACACACACACACACACACACACACACACACACACACACACACACACACACACACACACACACACACACACACACACACACACACACACACACACACACACACACACAGTGTCTTGCTAACAGATGTCTGTATTTAAGCTGATAGATACACCCCCAAACCCCCTCTGTTGTCTGACCCCACACCCCCCCCCCTTCCCAATCTCTCTCGCCCCTCCCCCGCGACCACCCGCCGCTCATTATGTTAAACTTTCATTCATTCCTCTGCCCCCCACCACACTTCATTCATCTGTCCAATCTCTCTTTAATTAACCCACCCTCCCTCCATCTCTATGCCTTCTCTAGGGCAATCTGCTGGCCTGTGAAGACAAGTGTGAGTCGAGGAGTGTGTGTGTGTGTTGAGTGTATGTCAAGTAAGTGTGCGTGTGTGTGTGTGTGTGTGTGTCTCTAGTGTGCATGTGTGTGAGTGTGTACGTGAATACTAAAGCTGATGAAGAAACATTGAGAATTCCTTCATGATCACTGTCTGATTAGCGATTTCCATTACATTACATTACATTGAATTACATTACATTTGGCTGACGATTTTTTTTTTTTAACCCAAAGCGACTCCCAACCAGGGAAACAATCAAGCTAGTGTGCTAGGGGGCTTGCTAAGGACAAGTGAGTGCAGCAGTGAGCGCTACTTCCATACAAGCAACTTCTAGTCATTGTGGTGTTAGAATTAGCAAGTCTAGTTGTACGTAGTGCTACGAGAGGAGAATACTCTCGGAAGAGCTGGGTCTTCAGGAGTTTCTTTGAAGGTAGACAGGGACCCTCCTGCTTCCTGATAGCAATTGGTAGTGCGTGCATTGCACCATCGGAGAACAACAGATAAGGAAAGTTTGGATTGCTCTGAGCGTACGGGTGGCATAGCCAGATGCCGTGTTACATACATGTACATACGTGTGTGTGTGTGTGTGTGTGTGTGTGTGTGTGTGTGTGTGTGTGGTGGGGCATGACGTTGTGTGTGTGTCACTTAGGGTCTTAGGGTTACTGGGGGTTCAATAAGCTTGGTGGCATATGTGTATGTCAGCTCATGTGTGTAAGGTGATTTGATCTCTTAAAGTAGCTTGCTGGCATATGCACGCTTTAGCCTGTGTGTGTGTGTGTGTGTGTGTGTGTGTGTGTCCCTCAATGAAAACGGGCACACATACGCAAACCCATCTTAACAAACCCTTGAGCATTTGCAGCATATATCTTTCTGTGCAATTTTCTGAAAATATACATGTGAATGTATGTCAAGACAGCACTATACACCAGAAAACACACACACAAACACACACACACACACTGAAAGATAGAGTAGGTCATCTTCAAATTATTGGAGATCACAGGTCCATCTATACGTCATTTACATCAAGCCCATTCATAAGCAAGCAGAGTGTGATCTATATGAAGCAGATGTACATTGAATGCATTTGGTCTAATTACAGAGGCCCAATCTGGGACCATGTCTGTTTCATTCTCTGCCAACACACCCACTTACCCCCGCACATACACACCCACTCTCTCTCTCTCTCTCTCTCTCTCTCTCTCTCACACACCATCCCCCCTCTCTGCGTCCAAACACCTGCCTTCCCCTTCCCCCACGACACAACCTCATATACTGTCCCGCCTATACACACACACACACACTCTCTCTCTCACTCACTCACTCACACACACACACACACACACACACACACACAAAGAACTTTCCTTCATTTGATGTCCAATAAGACAATACCATCGCAGGATATCCCCAATTCACACACATTTGTCGGCGATTGTTTCCACACGTTCATATCATCCCTTATTACTCAGCGTCTCTCCGTCTCGCGTTCCGTCTTATCCACTTAAACAAGACAATTCCCACGCCGGGAAAAACGCACGGATGAAGGATAAGAAAGAAATGGTCGGGATGAAAGGGAGGAGAAATAATAAAAAGATCTCATCGCAAATCTCGCACACAAACTGGGGTAGTTATATCACCCGTGACACACACACACACACACACACACACACACACACACACACACACACACATACACACACACACACACATACACACACAGCTAGTTCTCCGCAGAATAACTTAACTCCATTTTAAACCGTTCACATATAAAGGGACAGAATATATTAGTGCTTCCGCGCTCGTCTGAGAACGGGTCTCTGGAGTGCAGACGACCTGTAGATAAACAAGCCTCAAGCCTGGTGCTAGCGCACAATTTTACACAGACGGGACGTTCCCAGACATTCCTGGAAGCACGGATACACACTCACCTACACACGCACGCACCTACGCACGCACGCACGGGCAAGAGTGCGTGGACGTCTCGCTGTGACGGGTAGCTGTAGGCCAAAGACGGTTGACTCGGACACGCAAGATGCTTAACCTGCTCGCGGAGGAGAAACCTGTTGGGATGGCAACCAAATCAGCGGGCGCCAGGCCGCGTTGCAGGGGAGGGAAAGATAAGGAGCGGAGGGACGTGGGGGACGGGGGGGGGCAGCGTAACGGAGGACGCCCATCGGTCACCCGTGCCAGGGTGGCTTCCTTTTGTTCCTGCCGTGTTTTCTCATGACTCACTTCTTCCCCCTCAGGCCTTTACGGTCCTCCAGTGTTCCCTCCTCTCTATTACTCTCTATTATCACTCGCTCCATCCCTCCCTGCCGTTTCTCTTGCTGTCTGTCGTTTCCTAGCCCGGTCACTCTTTTACAGGCCAGTTTTCTTTCTCTTTTACGATGCCCCTCTCTCTCTTTTACAATGTCCCTCTCTCTCTCTCTCTCTCTCTCTGGTATGGTCCGTCTCCCCAGCGCTGTCCCTGTGGCTAGTTAGCGGTGAGGCGGTCGCAGCCCAGCTCTGGGCTAAACATGGCTGTGGAGCTGGGCCGGATCTGTGCCAGATGTAGGCCACATACTCAGCTGCCGTCAGGGCGTCACTCTCACCTGAAAGGAAAACACGAGGCCAGGTGCTGCTCCAGTCACACCATCTGTTCACCCCCCCCCCGCCTCTCTGTCTCTATCTTTTTCACTCTGTATCTTTCTCTCTCTCTCTCTCTCTCCATCTCACTCAACTCCCATCACTCTCTTCTCTCTCTCTCTCTCTCCATTTCCCTCTTGATTCCAGTCTAACTCTGCGTAAAAAAAAAAAAAAATGATAAAATTAAAAGATTTCACTCCCTGTGAGAAACTTCAAACTAAGAAAGGGGGAAGAGAGGGAGTAACGAGAAAGGAGAGAGAGAGAGAGAGAGAGGTGGAATGGAGGAAAGTCACACCTACAGTAGCTTAGCACATCTTCCTCTAAATGACGAGTTGTGAGAGTGCGTGAGAAAAGGACAGAAATAGGAAATGCGAGAGAATTCATGTGCTGAATAGGACTGGCCAGTATATCTTCAGTGGAGATACATTTGATGCTCTTGTCTACAAGAATCAAATACATTTAGAATATTAAGTAAGCATAGTACAGGCTACATAGGTTACAATCTGCATGTTTTTCAAACTGGAAACAATGACGCAGTTCTCTCTCTCCCTCTTGTACACACACGCACACACATGCACACACAAATCTATGTAACGACCAAGGAAAATGGGGGGGGGGGGGGGGGGGGGTCTGGCCAATCATGTTTCTTTCTCTGTGAAGGTTCAGTCTTAGCTCCACCCTTCAAAGCCTTCACTACAACCTCAGCGGAGAGAAAACATAATTCTAAATGGTCAGACACATCATGGTCAGCCAAACAAATGTTCTGTGACTGCGAGCTGGAAGCATCTGCGGCTAAAGCCCTGTCTGGGTTTGTTTGATATACACAAATGTTAGCAATCTGTAAAAGGAAGCAATTCACAGCTGGGGTCGGTCTGTGTGAACAAGCCCCATTTTGTTGATGCTAACAAATGAATAGTTTTTGAGATTTGAGATTTGATTGCGTCGCAGTGCCATTCATCGCAGTAATGATCTTGATTAGTTGAAGGCTCCTACTTGAACATTGGTGAGCCTATCAAGCTGTAGCTTTAAAAAAAAAAAAAAAAAAACAATAATCATGGGGTGACTCCGCCAATCATTTTCCAACCACACACACAAAAAAAACCATAAGTTAATCCTTATTGATACAATCCATACACGCCTTTCACGGCTAGCAATATATTTTTGTGTGTGATCATGTCATCACTAATATTTCAAAGTAATATGACCATATAAGGTAACACCAGTGGCAGACCTTCAGAGTCTGGCTGCTAAGTCAAATCCAGTATATTTTATGAATTACACAGTCATAAAATATTTTCTACTTTCTTCCTCTCCAAACACCTGTCAACCACCTTCCTGTATTACTGACTGTTTTACCTTCATACTGTGCTCCATAGCTTTGATGTATGCTTTGTGTAGGTCTAATATTGGCACAAATGTTTATTATTTTGTTTTAAACAGAATAGTCTTTAAAGTTGGAAGCACCCAAACATACTAGCAGCCTTTGATGGCACAAAATATGCAATATGATTGCAATTTCATTCTACTATTAATTCAAATTGAATATAAATATAAATATTTAGATATAGGACAGTGAACCATGTCAACTTTTTAAACATGGAAGCAAATATTGACACGTATACATTTGTACATTTGTCTGCTTTATTTCTCCCATTGTATTGTATCTCAGCCGTATGGATATACACTCATGTGTATGTGTCCACGTAGAAGTCTGCATTTAATGTATATAACTGAAATTTCATTGGTAATAAAAGATTAATTTCCTTGGCTGCCCTGTTGCCACCTTGGGAGACAACTCTAGTGTCTCATTCTCTGCAATGACTGTGCAGATAAGTGATTAAGGGGGACAAAAAGCTCTCCTGGTGACAACGCTTGATAAGGAATCTCAGACTTCCATCCTTTGTGTCACACAGACCTCAAACATTAAAATGGCAGGTGCTACTGGCCCCACAGCTGAGGTAAGTGTGGGGGTAGGGGGCTATACGATAAGAGGGGGTTGTGTGTGTGTGTGTGTGTGTGTGTGTGTGCCCACGTGAATGTGAATGTGTAGAGACCTTTTTGTTCCTAATGAGGTAGCTTTCTTAGGGGGTAAATTGGCACCTATTGTGTGTGTGTGTATGTGTGTGTGTGTGTGTGTCAAAGGACTGAACTTAAGGTTTTTTCCAGAATGCAGACTGGAGAGCTTTAACACTTCGGGGGTGGGGATGTGGAGGGGAGGGGGTTTACGGGGGTCACAGCAGACGGGAAGAAGAGGCAAAGGAGGAAGGAGGAGAGGATTTAGGGAAGGGGGCCCAAGCTGATCTCCTCCCTGAGGTCAGTCAGGTCAGACTACTGTCATGCTAATAACAGGATTTGTACTGGTGCTACTGGTTCTCTAAGGACACACACATACGCACACACGCACACACGCACACACACACACACACACTACCTCATAAGCGCACGCATGCACACGCACAGATACTACCTAATAAGAATACACACACTCATCAAGTTATTACCTCATAAGCAGACAGACAGACACACACTACACAAACACACACACACACACACACACACACACACACAAATACCATTTCATAAACACATACGTGCACAATAGTCAGCCTCAATGACTACGACTCACAGGCAGATCCCATAAGCCAGAGCTCTGAGAATCATAACCCACCAGTAATTGTGTTTAATAATGTTGTGTACGCTGGCACGGCTCTCCTACGAGAGAGGATATCTGTTGCTCAGCCACAACAACATCTCTCTGTTTCTATTGAGCTGCACCATAACCCATGATACAGTACCAAGACGGAATGATGTTCAAGTAAGTATCGGTGACATCTCTGCTAATCATCATGTCAATGATTCCAATATGGCCGTGACAGCTCATCTATAACACTCCGTACTAACCACAAGTCTCTGCACACAGAGAACCATCCCAGTAGTGGCGAAGACAAACAAAGCAAAAATAATTACACACAAAATTGCACATTTCTCTAGTGTCCGATTCTATGCTCCGTCCTACGTCAAGATGGAACCACCGAGTAGCGATGTGCTTTTCACCAGTGTCGTCTCAGAGGGCTTTTGCTGCACGATCGCGGCAATCAACACCAGATTCGAGACGTGTCACAGTCACCCCCGCAGCCTGGGAGAGCTGTTGCTTTAACCGCCGCGCTGCGAGACGCCACGGCAGCTGTTAATGGAACAAATCTCAGCGTGTCACCTCCCTATTTTTCTGTGTCAGTGCCGAAGACAGAAAGCCACGAGACTTGCTGACTGACAGCATCCTGTTATCAGCTGTGGACCAGCTCTATGCGAGGGCCTCAGGTCAGAGAGACCTCGCTCTCTCTCTCTCTCTCTCTCTCTCTCTCTCTCTCTGTCCTTTTCACTTCGGAGACGGTGGCATGAGAGATGCCAGAGACTTGTACTCACCCCTGGTAACGTCTTCTGCTCGTGCAATGCATTCTGGGCCTTCAGAGCCGACTCGCGGGCACAGTACGTGAGGAAGGCACATCCTGAGGAGAGGAGAGAGGGGAGAGGAAACGGTGACGCCGTGCAGTTCGGTAAACAGAAAAATAGAAAATAAAATAAAAAAAACCTTGCAGCGTGTCTGCCAGCCCGGTTGAACAGACCCGCTGAGATCACTAAAGCTTGGGGCGAGGAACACCACGCCACAGTGACCTTGCCATAGAGTAAAATACTGTGTGCTAAAAATATTGGCCACAGGACGCTAAAACCAACATGACGTGAAATATCTACCAACCCTACAGTAACTCCTCCAGTGCATTGTATTACTAAATACTACAAAGAAATAGACAGAGAAACATACACACATAGGTCTGTGTGTATGATATTGGTGTGTGTGTTTGAGTGTGTGTGTGTTTCTGTTTGTGTGTGTATGGGGTCTGTGTACATCTGCAAGAATTAGAAATGTCTAATGGATATACCACAGTGTCATGTTTATCAATGTAACATGATAACTGCAGCTATGCAATTGAAAGGGAAGTGTTGCTTGGTAGTCTTTTATGAACTGATGCATTACTTTGTATAAATAATAGATTTTTAAAATGGACATGTCAGGAGGGTAACAATGCTAAGATTCTCATAATAACATAGGCACAAACCTTATTCAATCTTATTAATACCCCTACCTGTCCTACCATCTTGTAGAGTAATACAAATATGGGTCTGGCCAATTAAATTACTGAGAGAACAATAAGCCAGATCTGTAATGTATATTTAATGGGAAGAGTTCCCTACCTTTATGCATGCCCGTGTACTTGTCCTTGATCACTGTAAGCTCATAGATCTTCCCGAACTGCTCGAAAATGGGCTTCAGGTCCTTCTCCTCCAGGTTCCGCGGGATCTGCCCGATGAACAGCTTTATCGCGTCGGGCTCCTTCATCGAGACGGTGGGGAGCGGGGCTATGAGCCCGGTGTTCTGCTCTGAAGGAGCGGTCGACGGGGTGGAGGTCTCCCGAAGCGGGTCGTGAGGCACAGACGAAGGCGAAGATGGAGATGGCTTTATCTTGGTACAGAGCTGGAGAGAATAGAATGGAAAATAGTTGCATAAAACAAATGAAAAATAATTAAAAATCCACCTAAATGACCTATAGGTCACGCTACAACTCGCGCGTGAAATGACCTATATTTATAAGCAAAACGTGATAACGCTGCCATCGTTTAAATAGCCTTGACAAATAATTTAGAAGCCAAATGCAAACAGACGTAGCCTACCACATAACCCAGTTAAATGCACGCAAACGTAACCATGACATTCACATTATTGCAAGAACATCATGAGAGGGCAATGAAGAAGCACAAAATCAGAAGGTGTACATGTGAATGAGAGAGTAGGGAAAATGAAGGTAAACAAACGCGCACAGACGTCCTTTGTCTAAACCAATAGAAATGTAGCCTTCGCTGGCAAGCTGTGTCGACCTCTGTTACAACCCCCATTCTTAAATATAATATCCAAATTCCAAAGTAATAAATATCACTCTATTTCAAATGGCAACATTCCCCTTAAGAAAACGATTTAAGCTAAATTCAAGCTTATAGGAAAATTCTAATTTCTCACATGGATGTTCTCTTCGTCACGGGTGAGTTGCAGATTGTCTCTCGCTCGCTTTCTCCCTAATCTCAAATGGTTTTGTTTGGCTGTCGTCTTCTCGCTCGTGTTGTCCCTTTCAGTTTCCGTTATTGTAGCCTGAGGATAACGACAGCCCCTGAGAATCAGTATTTTGACAAGTTGTCCCTGGAACGACAGAAAAATCGGTCACTCCTTGCCTGCCTCCAGTGTCAATGTCTCTCAAAGGGTCATCTCTTGCTTGTGGATGACTTCTGATAAGCGGTGATTCCTTGAATTTCCAACAGACGATTTACTGATATATATGATTAAAAATTTACGCCACAGAAGGATGTCTAGTCACCTATTTATGTGGTGTAGTATCAGAAGTGACACAGACAAGATCTCTCCGCTCTATGATAGTGGGCTCGGTGTCTGTGGTCCGTTGCTCTACAGTGTCCTGAGCCGGTGTCTCCCTCTGTCAATCTGTGTCCCGTTCCATCCCTCCCTCGGGGTGTGACAAGCGGTGATGTCGTACGCCAGGGAGGGTCGACAAGTCACCACACTTCACACGACACGAACTAAACGGATCACTGGCGTTCCAATTGAGTTGCACATATAATTGACAACTTAAACAAGAATATTGAGTAACTTTCATGGAGTAAACCCCGTGTGTTATTTAGTCTAGATTGCTAGGCTGGTTTTATTAAACAAATAGAAAAATAAACGAGAAAACAATGATAAAATGATCTAGACATGACTAGATCTATTTCAGTTTGAACAACCTGATACTACTCAGATGTATTTGATGGGTGCAAACTGGTTGTCCAAATCCAAACCAAGTTATATGCTTCATGGGGTCACTCAATAGACGGACATAACGAGTTGGGCCGCTGTTCGTTTTTCGTGGCGCAACAGAGTTACCCATAGCCCCTGACATCCTGAAACGCAAATCCGCCTTTTGTTCTTGTTGAGCCCTGGCCACGGTGCTGAAACGGCCAACTGTGATTACAGACTAGACAGCCTACACAACCACAATCATTCTAAAATTTCTGTCAGCGTGTAGGCTTAATTCAATGAGTGGCATGATCGCGGAAATGAAGCAACTACACACTGGATTAAAATACCCTTCAAAAATAAAAATACACAATGTAAACAAAGGGCTACGTCATAGCCTACGCACACACAGGCTGATTGAGCCTATCGCACGCACAGGTAGCCTATAATATTTCCCCACATGTTCTACGTGAAAATGCTCATCACATCGGTAGGATAAAATGTTAGCAAGCAGGTGTGTGAGGGACCCGGATCCCTTAATTTTAACGGAGTGCTCACCATCTGCCACTCGCTACTAAATCCCATCTCCGGCTTTTCCTCCACCATCCCTACACAAAAACAGCAGACAATATCCGTTAGTCCTACTTCATCTAGTCAAGGACTAGGCCTACTCTGTATTTAAGTAATTAACTGTACAAGTGTACGTTGGTATCAGTTGTGAGCAGTTAGTGGATAGTGGATGGTGGTTTGTGTAGAAAACGTTCATGTGAGGACCAAAGAATTGGTATAATGTTTAGACTACGTTGAAGATTTGATTTGGACCCATACGGCAACGCCATCTGGTGCCCATCGAATAACATTCGCAACGTTCAAGCAGGCATCTATTGAATGGCAAGTAATAATAATAATAATAATAATAATAATAATAATAATAATAATAATAATAATAAAAGAAAACAAACGACAGCTTCCCCAAGGAGATGTATAGGTGACATAAAAATTGAGCCACGCAAAGTGTCTTTGTCTTAATTGCATCCTGTGTTTAGGCAGTGTTATGTGTGAGTGCTCCCTCTAGTGGTCTTATGGGTGTACAGCTATCAGATGTAACAAAAGAACTCCCCTTCACAAATGAAACTGTCTTGAACATCCTCAAAGTGAGTAACATTACACTGAGCTTAGTGATCTTAATTTCATAAGGGCATGAAAGCAATACACACTCTGAGACTGTCTCTCTCTTCTCTTCTCTCTCTCTCTCTCTCTCTCTCTCTCTCTCTCTATGAGACTGCAACATGGGACTAATAGGACAATATCAGAGTTAGATTTTTAAATGACCGGAAAACTGAATCGATTGGGCAAAATGGATATGGTTGATCACAGTGCACATTTGACCAATTCATTACACCAAGCAAACTACTGAAGTCTCCCAGTGGTGATTAATGAAAGACAAACAGCCCCACCCCTCTATAAACTAGTGTTTATGACCAAAATTATGACTTTTTGATGCAATGGCATGTCTAAGTATCTTGATACCAATACTGAAACGATAACACAGCAAAAACTTCTAACAGTGCTTGAGCTCATAAAATAGGCCTAGTCTACTGAACTTTTAATTATCATTTTTAAACAGATGACAAATACAACTTTCTTTTTTAAAAATGGTTTAAAACACCATTCTAAAAGGACTGATAATGAAATGGGGTATGGTAACATTTTTAATTTCAGGGTATATTACAATACCTTTTCATGCATCATACAAATTTACATCAACCAGACAAAAAGCCACAATAAGGCCACTTAACACCCAATCTCAATCAAAATTGTTTCTCAGAATGTGAATAAGTTGCATATCATTTTTACTTTAAAAATATGAAATAGCATTTTGACAGGGCCATGATGTGCCAATTCAGTAATACACATCACATTAGAGAACACAGTGCAGAAGAAATAGACACAATGTTTAGAAAAGAAACAGATTAAGGGTTAAATAACCTGTATATGGGCATAAAATAATCAGTCAGGGCTTAGGTTGGAGGAAAGAGTCCTGAGCATATAACTTTGATATGACTGACATTTCAACACAATATTACCCTTCCCTTCTAAACCCGTATTAAATTTGTTAAATATATCAAATTTCATTCATCTTAAATGGTGAATTCTGCATCAATCTATGACACAACTCTTAATACGGTCACATTTTTGTTGACAAATATTTGTCTTTATACTTCACGTCTGATTCTTAAATGGCTTTTTTCCTCCCAGAAATCCTGCTTGTTCACTGTGGCAGCACTTGTCAGAACAGACAGTAATGGTCTCTCACATGCAGGGTTACCTTGAGATGAACACAGGGAAGGAACTCAATAGCACAAGCAGTCCTTGGCTTTGCCTTGTTGCTAGGCAGAGTGTCAACTCCAACTATCCAGGCTTGTGCAATAGGTGTATCTGCACAGGTGCAGCTGGGGGACAAAAATGAAAACATTTTTAAGAGAGAGAGACAGAGATTATTTAAGAGAAAGTCTGAATTAGCAAAGAACCATAACTGAGATATAGACAAAATGGCAAAGGAAAAGCAGGCTCATTGGCTCATCATAAATCACAAGGACATGACATGTAAAGACACAAAATAGCAAAATAATATCGTATTTCAAAGATGACACTTAAATTCACACGAAATATCAGTTTAATACATTTCTGCACGATTTGAAACCATGTGACTTGACCCTGATCTATTGTTTGCCCGGTTGTCTTTCCCTCGTATCTACGCTGCATGTCGCTGTCGCTCAAAGCGCAGGCGTAGTCATGGTCATGGAATCTTTTCGAGCTTGCCTCCGTTATATTCTGATTGGACAGTGGGGAAGTCACGGTTTTAGGGACAAATCCGAAAACTCGGCCGTAGCCGCGCGCTGGAGAATATGTCGGAAGGGATTTTGTCTGCCAGCATCCCCAACAGCGACATATGTGGGGACAGCAAAGGGCTGGATGAGACGCACGAATTGGCATGAGAAATAACGGGAAAATAGTTGTCATCACATTAATAATCACGACCATGTCGAGGCATACTTTTCTCTTAACAACGACGCTCTTAAAAATAAGACGAGCACGTGAAGACTACTACGCTAGAGTGACACTCTTTTTCTGAAACACCGCAGAGCAACATCTCGCACTACGACAGCCTTTGAACTACGGGTAGCAAAGTTATCGCCTGAAGGTCATTTGAAGGAGCCTTTTACTGTGCATGACCATCTCTAGGGAAACATCGTGTTGTGCACTGTAGACTAGTCGGTGACCTGCTGACCCCTGAGGCCTATTCGATCATTGGTTGAGTAAGCACAGGATATTACTCAAATCTATCAAGTTTTCTGATCTCCTTCCAAGTTTCACTGTCACCCTTTTGAGTTATTTAAGCCTACTCCAAGATCTCAAGTTACTTATTGCCTGTAATTCCCTTGTGACAGGACTTAATCTAAAATGCCTTATTTGTCTATACCCCTAAACCTCTTTAAAATAACACATGTAAGAAAGGACTTTGGACCAGAATAAACAGGACTGGGTTAGTATATGTTTAGATTAAAACGCAAAAACACTAAGATTGACTCATCAACTCTCCCCAAATGTTAAGTGTCTATTTCAATTCTTAGGCCTACAGCAGTCTAAAACTTATGAATAATGTAAACAGTGTTACAAAGCTGTCAATTTGATCACATTTCAGTCATTTTGTTTGCACTTAAACTCTGATGTAATTTCTACCTCTTAGGCCTACTTCTTTACTTTTTGCAACAAGGTTAATTTCTTAAGCAACCATCTTTAATATTGTTGTTGTTGTTGTTGAATGCATTTCAAAGCGGTCACTCCAAAATGCACCTTCTATAATCCTGTTTCAGATAATAAGTAACATAATTATGGGAATGTGTATGAGTTCCAGGACACTGAAGGGACATTGAGGGTTCCTCTCCACTGGAGTTAAATTGAAGCACAGACAGCCAGACTACTCTTCAGACAGATTGTGAGACTACACCCCTCCTTTCTCTTACAAAGGGAGATCTCTGAAGTTCACAATGTGAGCATCTTTCACAATGAGGTGAAGTCTGGTGAGAACATCTATTTAAGCCTAACGTGTTGTACTCCGTTATCCTAAGTGGACAACAAAGTACCTTTCCTATCCTAGCCTATTATTTCACTGACTCTGCTTGGACTGGTGTAGAACATATACAGTTTTGTGAGGAAAAATAATTTGAAGCTCAACGTTACTACTAATTCCACTACTTTTCCCCTCATACGCTACTCAAAAGTTGGGGATATCTGCTTTCGAAATAAATGTAGTGCTTCAGTACATTAAGTACGGAGACATCGAACTGTTGAACATGCACATTCAAAAGTTTAGAGAAGGCCATATGAAGTACACCTGTAAAGGTTTTAGTGGATTTTAGGTTCATTCTGAAATGTAACCCCAAAGCCCATTATTCTTGACTTTTTGTGAGTATAGTGGGTTTTCCCCCCCAAGGATTAAAAACTAGTTTAAATGTAACGATTTTTCATTCTACATATATATATATTTAGGTAATTTGAAGTGATTATTTTGTTGTCATGAAATAAAACATCTTGGAGACTCCCAGAGTACCACAACCGAGAGTCTCCGTACCCCCAGTGGTATCCGTACCACAGTTTGACTGTCCTAGTGCATATTATTGGGTTCTCTGTCCTAGTGCATATTATTAGGTTCTCTGTCCTAGTGCATATTAATGGGTTCTCCTTGCTCCCAATCACCCCTCCTGCATTCATCTAAAGTCACATAATCTGCTGCACTCAGCATAGGAGCGCATATGTATGACGCAGAAGATCAAGGATTTGGGGAGACAACAACAAATGCACGGCCAGGATTTGCTAGAGACCGACTTGCTGAAACACCTGATGTTAAACTGGAAATGTGATGCCTTTTAAGACACTCGACCTGCAGCTTTTTTTTTTTTTTTTTCCCAAGAAGGGGGGTGGTGGGGTTCCCTTTAAGGTCGCTACTACTCTTAGAGATACAAGAATGTGTCCAGCATTCAACAAAACTTGCTCACAGACAAACATGGGCCGGGTTTCCCAGATTCGTTAAGAAGCTCTTAAGTGCCAAGAACTTCTTAGGAGCGCTCTAAGAACGCTCCTAAGAAGTTCTTAGCACTTAAGAGCTTCTTAACGAATCTGGGAAACCCGGCCATTGTTGGTTAGTTCACGTAGACAACTTTTAAGATACTTGAATCTAACTTATGAATGCTGAGCATATTCCTTTCGTGAATTATGGCTGCAATATAACCATGTTCATTACTTCATGAGATGGTTCAATTTCACAAAACAGAACCAAAGATAAAGATGGGCATCTGCCAGATGCATTTGAAGAGACAAAATGACAACAGGTTGTTTTTTTGTTTTTCTACCCTAGAGCTTATTTCCTTAGAAAAAAAGAGCTAAATATATTATTTTACATCTGGTCTCCAATGCGATATGGAGAATGTGATGTGTAGTCCTGGATTAAGGTTGTTTGAATTCAAGGAAAATATTTTCTGTAAGGCCCAAATGTATCAGGACTGAGATCATTCCTGATCAAATACAAAAGTTAAAGCTTTATTCTAAACTCAATGTGTATCATTTTCTTGTTTATCCAGATGTGTTTAGTAATTAATGTGTAGGTTTACTTCACTTCAGAATACTTCAAGGAAATCTTTTTTAACTATTCAAAAACTTGACACTTTCAAATTGACTTTTTATTACAAATTGTCAGCTGTGAATCTTTAAGTACAGGCACTTCAGTCAGGACATAACATGTCACGGGCTGAATTTTGATTCAGACTGCTTTCTGTATGAGTCTTGATATGCGCTCATCACTGAACCATGTGCTATGTGGATAAATCTCTTTTCTTATTTTATTCTTACTTACTTACTTTTCTTATTATTTTTACAACACAAACTCACAAAGCATATGGCCAGATCGTGGCTTTACATAGCTTTACATCAAATGCTTTGTACATATGTGCTATGCGGATAAATCTCATATCTCTCTCTGTGATCCCGACTAAAACTGGGACTGAACTACATAATACCATGCAGACTCGCATCCAGCCAAATCAGAGTATGTTAGACCTTCTACCATTCATTCATGCTCTAGTCAAGAGAGTGTCCGTGTATCTGAAGTTTGCTTTGTAGGCAGCACCCAATATATGAGAGCGTTTCCCTGTCAAATTTGAAGTTACAACTGCTGCTTTCCAGGCTGGTTACCTTTAAGTATTTAAAACACTTAATACACTGTGTTTTTATTCATTTACAATACATTTTGTTTTACAGATGTTATCGTAATAATACGCAAATGCAATGGCAGAACTAATCAATGGATTGTAAATATCTGTAAATTGTTGTCCTAATAGAATTAACTGTGTCATATAGAAGGAACTTGCAAGCTGTCTAAATAAGGTGAAGACTGCAAATCTCCAAGTGATGGAAGTCTAACTAATCATCTCACTGTACATCAAAACAGGTTCTGAAAATGTGGGCGTGAGTGAGCTGCGATTGCTTTGATGACTGATGTGTTGATGTACGACTAAACAAACACAATAAACAAAGAAGGAAGAGAGAAGACTAGAGTAATAAGGAGCCAAACCACCCACACACGCACACACACAAAAAACACACACACACACACACACACACACACACACAGGTGACCCACAGCAGAGACAGACAGCACCCGCGCAGGGCAGTGTGGGGTTTGTTCCAAAAGCAGGTCTTTATTAAAGTCAGAGCAAATAAAAAGCAAGATCTCCAGCCAACAATCTTCTGACGCCGTTCTCTCCAGTGCAGTTGAATCAGGGCTGAAATTTCTTCTTGGTCTTCTTCACACCTGCTCTGCGCCTCCCTGTCTCCACCCACCCTTCCCAACCCACCTCAATCACGCAGAAATAGGCTACTCGCTCCCAAGGTTAGCTGGCATTTCGCATGAAGTTATTCACTAACTAACTAACTAACAAAACAAACACAAAAAAACTGGTAGGGAGGCAGTCGGACGGCTATATTTACATCTAAACATTTTCTTTTAATATTTTCTTTAAACATTTCTTCAGTTTCAAAACACCTTTCAGTCACTCATAACGGCTGAACTATCTTTACAAAAATAATAATTGAGCTGGAAACAACTGAACATTCTTCTTCAGTCCACGTACATGACTAAAATGTATGTATCGACTGAAGCGAGGTTGGCATAAAGCCATCTCAAATAGCTCTAAATAGATATTTGCAGGGTACACATATTTAAGGTTTTGAGTCTAGACGGTCCTGAAAGGTTTTCACTGTTTAAAATACATGCAGTCGAGAAACCATGCACAGAGACCCCCTCAGTACAGAGAGGGCTTTTAGACTGTGAGATACTTTTACAAAACAACAGGAATATCAAACAGAAAATAATAACCACCTCTTGTCTTCTTTCTTTATCTTGTGGGCCCTCGTCGTCTCAGCCTCCGCACCATCTCTGCCTCCAAATCCTCCTTCATCATCCTCATCCTCATCTTCAGGTTCTTTCACTTGCTCACTCCCTCATCTTCATCAGAAGATCATGTCTTCCATGTAGCATGGATAAACGCCTCCAGATGGCTTGGGACTGGAGCAGTGTGTGACGAGGATAATCCAAATCTGTCTTGGGGCATACTCTTGTGTGTGTCTTTGTCTTTTGGTATGGGCAGACATGGTGTATGGCCTGCTTCAAAATCCCTCGTGCTGACGGAGCAAGATCAAGGAGGCGAACAGGGAACGATGCTCCTCAACAAAACTGATTTTCCTCCGGTCGCTACTGACTGCATGACATGTAGTAGCCAAGTCGACTAGGACACGAGTTCATCTCGACTGTGGTCGTCCGACCACCAACGTGCAAACACGTGTGCTCCTTCAGCAGAGTCAAAAGCGCGGGGGCAAGTACGGTCTCTTTGGGGGGTAAAACGGGCCGCCGCCTCTCGGGGGACCCCCGAACGGAGGCCGTTTAATGGGCATGCGGTAGGGGTCGTGAGGATGACGGGGAGGTCGCGGAGGCATCGGCCGCCTTGGACCCAGGGGCCTCTGTGGGATAGGGGCCGCGTGGTGCATCGGATGTGGCGGGCGAGGATGGAAGGGGTGTGGCGGAAGCCGGTGCTCGGGGGGATGAAGGTCGTGTTCGTAGTCGTAGACATCGAACTCTGGGGGATGGGAGAGGGCACGGGGAGACAGGGGTTGTCTGTATGGGTACGGAGGTGGGGAAGGACTCCGCGCTTCGCGGTCATAGTAGCGGTCGTAGTAAGGGTCCTCAAACGGAGGAGGGGAGGGGCTGCGGTCTTCGTAGTAACCCCGTCTAAGATGTGGGGGTGGGGGGCTGTGAGAGTCATAGTAGTCCCCCATGGGGCCTGGAGGGGGGGACAGACCTCGACGAGGAAGTGGGTGGGGGGGACCGTGGGGGTGATGCAGTGGGGGTCTGGGGCCCCCATCGAGTCCAGGGCCCAGTGGCCGAGGATGGGGAAGATGAGGATGAGGGTGGGGGTGGGGGTATGGTTGAGAACGAGGGAACGGGGGTTCGCCCAGGTGGCCCATCTCCTCTTCAGGGTAAGGCTCGGGCTCAGGATATGGCAGAAGCAGGTCCTCTCGGACAGGGTCAAAGTGGGATGGGTCATGGTACACATCAGGGTGGCTGGATGCTTCAGGGGGTTCTGCTACAGGCCCGGGCCCAGGCCCCAGTCTGCCACTGGAAGGCGGCCCTGACAAGAGCTCCTTGGGTGGGGGAGGGAGTTGTGGGATGGGTGGCAAAGGCGTGTTGAAAAAGCCAGGGCGGAGGGCTTCACTTTCTCGCTGCTCCTCCCCATAATTCAATGACGAGGCGGCCATGTTTGAGTCACTGTACTTGTCCATGTATGGCTGGCCATACCAACCACCTTTTGGGTCATGTCTCGACTCTTGATTATCAGATTGTAGTTTGCCACCAGAAATTGTGTTTGGGACCTGCTTCTGGTACGGATTCAGTTCAGAACCAGGGGGTCCAGTGACCTGGCCCATCCCATTGTAGCCTCCCTGCTGGAACGGTGAACCGTTTGGAGCTCCATACAACTTCGACTGTGCATTTGAATTTCTCCAAAACTCATTATCGTACGCACCAGGGGCCTGGCTGGAGCCCGGATTTGAGGGCGGATTATTCACACCAGTTTTAGGAACTCCGCCCTGGAACATGGACAGCACATTCCCCGAGGAGGCATCAGAGACTTCATCTTGAGTCGGAGTACCCCCAGACTCATCCCTTACAGGGGTCCCCTCCAAGTTCTCTTGCCCCAAGGATGGGCTGTTGCTAGCGGCAACCTGTCCTAGAAGAGCAGTGGGCACAGTGTTGCCCCTTTGCCCCAGAGGCTCAGAGTTGAAGCCCAAGCCATCGCGTAAGCCCTGGTTCCCTTGGAAGAAGTTATGAATCCTCGAATCAAGATTTGAGGACAAAGCAGCCGAAGATGAGGGTTCGTTAGTCCCGCGCTTCTCTGGAAGTGGCTTGGCCTGCATATTACCAGAAGCAGATATAGGCATGAAGGAGGAAGGTATCGTTTCTTTCCGGTTGGAGCTGTTCCCCATTAGAAGTGGTCCCTGGGAGGAAGGATTGTTGAGGGAGGTTGGGATTGGGTTGTTAGAAGGTGCCGGAAAAGAAGAAGTCCTGGGCAACTCCATGCTTGCAAGAGGGCTGGCTGTGGTCTTCAACGATTGGTTATTCAGAATGGAGGAGAAACCTGCACAAACAGAAGGTCATTAGAACATGAAAACGAATGAAAAACGCTTTCAGATGTTAAAATTGATCAAGAAGTAAATACATGACATCACTATGAACTATAAACTTTCATACATTACTGATGGAAGCACTTCACCCAAATTACTCCACTAAAACTCCTACTCTATGCTCCAACGCTACTAGCGAAAACCCTTATACCTCCACCGTTCTCATCTCCCCACCATAATTTAATATCTCCGAGATTAAATCTTGTTCTTATTCTCGATATCACGGCCACATAATTTCTTCTTGACATAAAGCGCAGTCTATGGGCTGCACTCGGTGAATACAAAAAACATTTGGTTGCATTTGTTAACTGAAAATGTCTATTCTGAAGTACTGTTCTGATGAATGGCCTAAACACACCAACCCGATAATCGGCCGTCGGGCAGTCGGGGGCTGTCGGGGACTCAAGTCTGTTTGGTGTGTCCCGTGCAGTCGCCAGTCGGCGTCGGGGCTAATTTTGGCTAGATTGGCTGACTTGACATGTAGAGTCGGCCAATGGCCGCCGGCCTCAATTATCAATCTGATTGGTTGAGTCCTAACCCTTCGAAACATCTAGGTAGCAGAGGACTTTTTTTAAACTAACCATTAGCCCTACATTCAGTGATGTAAGTTTCGAACCCATTTTGATAAACCTTTTTAACTATTTTTGCTAGAACTAAGTTTATGAATGTGAGTTATTTCAGGTTATTTCCCATTCACTTTTCGTCTACCGTGCTAATATTAGCTAGCAAGTTAGCTAGCTCAGTTAACGGGCGAAAAGTTATTCGCTTTCGTTGGCATCACACACAAGCAATAGCAATAAAATAATACACACTATATAATTATATTTATATTTTCTTATTGCTTAATCAGAGAAGTCCAAAAACTAGTGGCGATTAGTTCCGCAAATCCAGCATCCAGTCATGGCTGACTCTGAAGCCTGCAGTGATGGATAATGTATCACACTTCACGCACGCGCAGAACATACAATCGGCGTCGCTTCGGTGTGTTCAGTGTTTTTTTTGACCGACCAGGGGAGACGACGAGAGCACGACTGATAGTCCGACTGCTTTTCTGCCGACGGTCGGCCGGTCGGGTTGGTGTGTTTAGGCCTTTAGATAAAACGGCAAAAGTCTGAAGTTGATGACAGCTGGATTGGGTGAGTGCCCCTAGAAACAACCAGCTGACTTTTAGAAAAAAGAACCCGACTAGATGCCCAAATATTCAGAGTCATTTTTAAATTCGATTCAGTTCCCCTTCCATTTGTCTTCAACGAGTTGTGTGATGTTGAGAATATGTTTTCTATTATTATTGTCCCTCAATCTCCCTCTCCTTCCGTCTTTTCTCAACATGGTCCAACATTCTTTTCTCCTCACCCTGTAGTCCTCCAGTCTGGCCTTGAGTTTTGGAGAGCGCACTGAGGATGGTGCTGGTGTCCACTTTGGAAAGGATGCTGGCTAGGGAGCTGGAACTCTGCTGAGATGGTACCAGGTTCTTCAGAGGCGGTGCTGGGTTCTTCAGAGGCGGTACCGGGGAGCTGGTGGCGGCTACCGGCGACTCGCTGGAAGGCCGAGAACCTGGGCTAACTCCTGTCGAGACAACAGGAAAAAGAGACTGAAATAAGACATAATGAATCTAACTTAAAGCGATACAATGCCTTTCTTTTTCCTTACAATATCAGGGAAAAGAAGTCAACAATGTTAAATATGCAGAATAGATATGTCAGATATGTTTTTTTTTGTTGATGGAAACTCATTATTTTCAATGCTGACATTCTACTAAGTAGATATCTCCGAAAAAAATCTAAGTAAACGTACACCTAGTTTGAAGCACGATTTTATCACAAACAACGTTTCCATTTACTAGGGCTGGGACAACGCATCGACTTAACCGATTAGTTCGACGCAAAAAATACGTTGGTTCAAAATATGCGAATCGACACGTCGTCAAAATCAAAACTAGGTTGGCGGCAACGTGAGTGACTCCTCAGAATTTCAAAAGTGCAAGGCACTGCAGCACGCACTCGTTCCTCTACAGCGTTTCTCTAACTATGGGCCGCGGCAATATAGAGAGACTGCTGGTCTCTGAGGCGTGGAGTGAAATTAGGCTCGGTGCTTCACCTGATAATTTGCTGCGCAATTGATGAAGCAACCGCGGCCCGACAGAAAAAGAAAACAAAAGTTTCAGCAATCAGGAGGAAATACTTGCTAATTCGATGTGAATAAACATACAGCAACACAATTAAGTGTTGGTATGAGCGTTCATTGAATGCATGTGCGTGTTTGCGCGACAGAAACTGAAACTAATCGGTAACGTTGGTGGCAAGTTCGTTCAACCTGCTGTTTAATTATTTAACGACATTTAATAGAACAACGTGGATTCTTGATACAGAGCAGAGTATAGTTCAGTTAAATTTGAATATGGTCAAAAGATTGTAGCCTTAGTCTTTCATCTAAAAATCTCCAGATCAGTGATTTACGCCTATCTGCTCGGCCGTAATACATAGACTAAAGTTGGTACGTGTTTCCTGAATCCTTACATTCAGAGATTCAAATGGAATTTCATTAAAAAGCATGTCAATTTTGTCTCCATTTGCCTACCAGAGTTTGATGCTTGCATGAGGGAAACATCCCAAAACAATAGCACCCATATATTATTGCTGTTGTTTTCAGAAGTACTATCATGCAACCATGCAAAAGCTATTGTAGGCTAATTATACTGTATCTTACATTACTAAAGCAGGTCTCTGATTTTTTCAAACTTTTTGTGAACAATGTTAGCATTTAAAACATTGACTGCTTTGAAGTGAAAGTGCACTTAATACAGCATAATAATAATTGTAATAATGATCATCATAATGATGATTTGATGGGGGTATACAGTATGTGTAGATGGGCCCTATGGCCCAAAGTCCCAAAGACTTAAAATAAGTCTACTTAACTTGTAATTTTATTGATGACAGTTGGGATCTTGTCCCCTTCAATTTGACAACACTCCCAGTGTTTTCAAGGCTTCAAGGTTTTATTGAATGCTACCTCTGACTTAGAATGCATTACTTTGCACTTGCATAGTCTTTCATTTTGGAATTTTAAGAGCAATAAACATACATTGCAATGTTTTATTTCATTCAGATTTGTAAATCACCATTTATATACTGCAATTAGTCAATTAGTGGGGAGATAATCGAATCGAATCGAAATCGAATCGAACTGAAAAAATGAATCGTTAGATTAATCGATGCATCGAAAAAATAATCGCTAGATTAATCGTTTAAAAAATAATCGTTTATCCCAGCCCTACCATTTACACTTTCATCAGGGTCATCTTATGAGGAATCTAAGCTGAAGGACAACTCTAAGGTCTAAGGTTAATGAGAACATAATGATGGAAGCTTGGGCTTTCAGATTACTCCAAATTGTCACAAACACCTTGAAATGTGCAATTTATGAGCAACTCCAAAACTCCAACAACATAAACACATTCCCTATGGCCTAATCCATATGTTGAAACAGACAAACATACCTGTGTTCTTCATGATTGAGTTGAGAATGGAACTGATCTTCCCAAGGTCCACGTTGGCCAGATTAGCTGGGACTGTCGGGGTTGTAGGAGTCACTGTGATGGCGGTAGCAGCAGCAGCAGCAGCAGCAGCAGGAGGAGGAGCAACAGCAGCGGGAGTCTCAGAAGGGGGAGTGGCATGCTTTACTGGTGGAGCCTCATTGGTAAGTGCTGGTTGAGTGGCAATGGGTGCTTGGACGGGATTGGACACCACAGGAACGGTGGGTGCTTCCACCTGCTCCTCTACTGCTCAGGGAAACAGAAAAAAATGATGAGTACTAATGTGGAATGTTATATTTGCAGCACAAAAATGGCCTTCATGGCTTCATGAATCAGCTCAACACTTTGCGTACCACTCAAATAATAATAATAATAAAAAAAAAGACAAAACCTGATCCCAGAATTATACCCAATTCATTTCCACCATAAAAAAAGTGGTCAACATTTGAGTTTATGCCTACAAACAGCACACTGTACTGGACCAGCCATAACCACGCTCTATCTATAAATAAGCCAGTTAGACTAGAACATAAGATCACATCAGACTTATTCAGGTAATCCTTCCCTTCTGGCTGTCTTATGTCACCCCCGGTTCCCACTTGCCCAATCCAATTAATTATGCTATACTCTTACAGTAGGTCCCCGTGTATTAGCCACGTTGTGTATAAGCCGCAGGACAGTGTTTTATGCAGGTTGAAATAAACAAAAACATGTTAATACCATATTAACTGTCTCTGTGTATTAAACCTCACAACTGAAGAAATGTTACAAAATCAATGAATAAGCCGCGGCTAATAGTTCAGGAAATGATGGTACCTCCATCTGCTGTGTCTTTCACACTCCTGTCCTTAACCCAACACATCCTCTTACATAAAATGAAGAACTCCGTGCATCAATCCTAATCATCTGCTGTCACAGGTGCATCTCAGTAGGACCAGGAGAATCACATAGGAAGGAGACTGGAGCACACTGATCTCACTTGCAGTCTTTCATTGGTGCAAACAGAAGACTAACATTTCGACACTACTGTGTATTCGTCAGAGTCATCCTCTTTCATATCAATTTTGTATGAAAAACATATATGAAGAGCTCAGATGCCAAAGCCTACACACTAACACCACTTCCGCCAAAAATGAGATAATGATGGTGAGTGAATGCTCTCCACAATATATATATGTTGATCAAATAATTTAGCTTCAAAACCACTCTCTTCCTGGTCTGAAAGATAGATTTGTAGGCAAAAACCTATAGGAGCCTGATCAAAAATCCTTGATTGGATAGACTGTGCGAGACTACAGCAACAGAGCAACCGATTAAAGTGCCTTGCTCAAGGGGACAACGGTGACAGCCAGGACTTGAACCTACAACTTGTCAGGCTACTGCATGGCCACTACAGTGCCACCGCCCAAAAGAGAGGATCTACTTTGTCTAAAATTTGGCAAATTGTACATAAGAGCTTGGGTAATTTTCTCTAATAAGTTTCTGGGACGTACCTATGATGCCTCCACCCTCTGTCTCCTCCATGTCGGACAGCTCCATGTCCTCCACCTCTGTGTTGTCCGTCTGCCCCATCGGAGCATCTGGTTTTGGGGAGCCTCCTGCCGAGGACAGTGGGCTGGGGGCATCTCCCAGGGGGATGAGGGGTTCGGGGTCGTTGTCCATAGCATCCCCGTCCAGGTCAGGGTCAGGAGCAGCGAGGCCATGGAACGGCGATTCTGAGCCAGTGGGAGACGGCGCGTCCGCGCAGGGTGATGGGACCGGTGAGTCGTCGAGCGAGGGGAGGGAAGCCTTCAGGGAGTCTAGCTTTCGCTTAAGGTGATTCACTCGGTTGGCGAAGGTTTCATAAGCCTGAGAGAGAGAGAGAGAGAGAGAGAGAGCAAGAGAGGGATAGAGATAGAGAGAGGGAGGGAGAGAGATAGAGAGAGAGAGAGAGACAGAGATAGAGAGAGGGATAGAGAGAGAGATAGGGGTCACGGTAAGTTTGTGCTGTATGTTGTACAAATGAAAGACCTGAATTAAAAACAGTCTACAGCTTATTAAGAGAAAAAGGGTTGTCATGACATAAATAGTGTTTCCTCTACGTTCATTTTGTGGTGGTGGTGGCCTGCCACTGCACAATTATTGTGGCAGTCATCAAGAGCTTCCATTTACCATAATTTCCTGACTATTAGCCGCGGCTTATACATTGATTTTGCTAAACTACTTCAGCTATGAGGTAAATACAGGGGGGCAGTTAATATGGTGTTAATATGGTTTTGTTTCTTTTAACTTGCATAAAACACTGTCCTGCGGCTTATACACAATGCGACTTATATGCAGGAAATTATTGTATGTCTGTCAACAACAATATTGCAGCAACTGTCGGTACAAGTTTCACAAAACATGGTGGAAAGGAGTAGCTCAGGCTGAGGAAAAGCTCTGGACTGGAGGAGTGGCCTGGCCTTCCCCGATGCCAAATACAATCTTGAGGAAACACTGATAAGGCAACAACTCCACTTATGAAACTTCATCTGAACAACTTCTGGTCCCATAAGAGAGAAGTTGCTCCATCTTGGCAAGTAGTCAAGAATGTTTGTTATGCAATTCTGCATCAATAACTGCATCAATTTCAGCCAGAACATTTTGTCACCACTTCTAGCCCAGCGGTTCCTCTTTTTCACTCATTAATCGACTGTACCAAGCTCAAGTGCAGAAAGTGCAGTCAGTGGTACTCACTTTGGTCACGATCTTGACCTCCTTGTACTGCATCTCGTAGAAGATGTCTGCACTCTGCAGTGCCTCCAACAGATCTGGGCCTTTCTTCACCTGGCCGTCCAATATAGACACAAACTCCTGCAGCTTGGCACTGCCCTCCTCAAAGTCCTTGGCAAACTTCTTACCTCCTGCTTTGTCTTCAAGAAGGGAGAAGGAAGAAGTATAGCACACATTTGGGTCATTGACAAATAAGGCTTTTAAAAATGTGTTTTTTTTAAAGAAAATCTATTGACCAATTTTTTTTTTTGAAGTTGAAAGACTGGGTTTAAGAAGTGTTCACGAGCGGGAGGGAGGAGCAGATGCATCAGAATCCAATCAGCGTTAACAGTCCGTTCAATATGATTGGACAGTGTTTTTCCTGGATTGTTCGTTCTAGAGGCCACTAAAACTTTTCATTTTTGTGTCAAAATGTTAATTAATCGGTTGCAATGGGGGTGTGAAGAGTATTTCAAGCAATATGTTAAAAAAAAAAAATGCTCCAGAAAAAGATCTCCTACCGCACCTTTAAGTGTACCCACTAACCTTTTAGCTTCTTCAGGGCTTCCGAGCTGCACACGTCCACCCTCATAGCTGCCAGCTGTTTCTCTCGGAGGTCCACCTCGTCCACAGACGACCTGTGCTTCTGTAACTTCTGAACGAAGGACTGGGGCTGAAAGCCAGAGAGAGAAGGGCCATTAGCACAAGTCAGATCAATGGCTACCCTACAGAGCACTATTAGTGAGGAGGGTTGTGCACAGCAACCTAGGCTGTTACCTCAAGTTACTCGGCGCCATCTACAGATTACAGTGAATCATTTTGTGACAATGGCCTCTGTTTAAGGCGGGGATCACATTAACCAGTAGCAAGCAGCAGGTTTCCTGTTGTTCTCTATGGTTCAGCAGCGGACCGGTGACAACGCTGGTGTAACGCTGGTGTAACGCCAGCGTTGAACAAACATGGCGTTGAACTTAGTTCAACTTTCGAGCGCAACGCTCGGCTCATCAATGTCAGTTTTAGAATATTCAGGTATTTTGACCAACCAGATTCGTCTAAGTAACTAGACAATCTTTGTTGTTACGCTCCAAGATGAATTATAAACCATCTCTAGGAACAACGTTGATCGCAGCATAACTTAGAAAGGTAAGATAAAAGATCAAATGTTTTGGATTATTAGTATGGTCTCAGCGTTGCAATTATTATTATGGTCCCAGCATTGCTTTGCGTTGCTACGTTTGCTGCTGGCTAATGTGACCACCGCCCAACTGTTACAGTACTCCAGACCACATTAGGGGGAAAAAAAACTATATATGCTTATATGAATCTCTAATTTCCCCGTCTCCTGACACGGTATTCGCTTGATATATAGGTTTGACGACTTCATCAAATGGCTAACAATGTTATGCTAATGACATAAGATAGATAACTTACTGTCAACATAACATGTCAGGTTGCTTATCTTGGACAACTAAATGTGCAGATGTGCCTTCAGGAAAACTATTATTATGGATTGTGCTCCATCTGTTGCAACAATGATGGTATGTTTTGGATTCTTCATCTAAATCGAAATACATTTCCAGGGTGCTTACTGCTTATTCCGCATGTGATATGTCACATATTTTAATGTAACACATTAAAAACACCTGATGGACATGTTAAAAAGGTTAAAAAAAAATTGCCGCAGTGGGTCTGGATGATCTTTGGAATGTCCTTTCCACAAAGAGAGGGAGAGGTAGAATAAATATAGAAGACTAATAGAAATGCATCCAAGACACACAGACACACTTACCACAAACTCCGCAACTATCTTGGACTTCTGTGCAGCGCTGACTTTGGGGGTGGCGGCAGGGGTGGGGGGGACAGGAGTCACAACCGCTGAAACAGAAACACATTCCATAACTCGGTCTGGTCTCCTAGCTCAGTGGTTTTCAAAGTGGGGGCCGCCAGGGGGCGCTAGGGGGGCCGCAGCAAGTTGGATGAAAATATATTGTACAAGCAAAAAAAAAATCATAAAATATTTCTATTATTGTATGTATTGATATGAAAAACCATTATAATAATTTGTTGTACACCGTTTAGGGTTGTAACGATTACAGTGTAAAGGTAAACCATGATAAAAAATGTTGACGTTAACAATTACTTTTCAAACCCTATAATTATTATCGCGGTTGATAACCACGGTCTGGAAACCGTGTGTTAAATTGCGTCCAGCGTCATCTGAGCCTGCTTTTGATATAGGCCTGTTAGGCTACTATGAAGCAAAATTGGTACCCTATTGATTCTGTTGTCTAATTTGATGGATTTAACCACGATTCGGATTTAGGCTACACCTTTTAAAAGGCGGAACATTTTCACCGCAAACGTGCGCTGTGGCTGTCATATAGCCACTCGGCGTCTTTTTATGTACATATGTACATTCATATTAAATCCATTCTAACGTTATCAGGAGAATACGTAACGTTTTATTTTGAGCACTGGTTGTCACTCATTGGATACATAAAACAGATACCAAACTCAAAGTCATGATAGAAGCACCCAGCCAATTAATGACCAAGGAAAAAGTGAACGGGACAACACACAATACCATGCTACTCCTAAGTCATAGATTTTAACATTGCAATACACTTATCTTTTCTATGACACCAGAAATATTTTCTTTACCTGGTTCGTTTTTGAACATTCATTTTATGTAATGAAAACATATATCCTTGAACTATGCGTGACTACTTTCCAAAAACCGAATGAAACCTAATTACGTTCACGAACTTTTTAAAGTGACAGGCACTCAATTAGACCTACACACCACCCCTGTGATATCATTAAAGACAAGTGCAATCAATGTGAAGTACTCAAATTACTGAATATTTTTAGCTTTAAGTAATTATGCAGATCTCAAAATACTATAATGTTAACAAAATATATAAAGTTTATGAATTCAAAATATGAAATAGAAACCAGACAAGCCATTTTCTGTGTGTGTGGAGGGTTGAACAGAGACTGCTGTGCATGATCTGTATCCCGCTTAAGGCAATAAGGTTTTGCCTATATATTTTTGTAATGTAATAAACACTGTCACACTTTTTAAAAAACTATTTCAGCTTGTGTGTGCCTATCAGTGCTTTTTAAACATATGAACACATATTTTTTTTTAAATACCGCGAAACGTCTAAAACCATTGCATCCCTAAATAGTGCAAAGCCTATAAAATAAATAGATTTTCACCTATATAGGCCTATTTTATTAACTTATTTCTACATTTGCCGTATCGTTGATGGGTTAAATACAACATCATGCAAAAGGGGGGCCTTGGCCACAATCTAGTGGTATTTGGGGGGCCTTGTCATGGGAAAGTTTGGGAACCCCTGTCCTAGCTCACAAACCCATGCACAAAGATGCAGAGAGACACTCAAGCTCTCAGCTCAAGCGCAAGAGAGGATCATTTAACGTTTGTGTGTAACTAAACACTCTGCAGTAACATTTGATAATGACTGGGGAGAAAGGACATCTCCGTATGTAGTAAAAGGTGGAAAGAAGAACAAAATGAAAGTTAACACAATAAACGCTGAAAAGACAAATGCAATCATTATAATTCAATTCTTTTAAAAATAAAACCCCCAACCTTGTTGAGGGTGTAGCACTTGCACCCATTGGTGTTTGTCTTGATTTTAGTACTACAGCCCGAGTAAAAAAATACTTTTTAACTTCAATCCACTTCAATTTTTCAATCCACTAAGTGCCTGATGGCATTTTTGTCACCCTCTGACATAAATCCTTCATTTGTTTTTTTATTAATTTCTATACAAATAAAGCTTCATATATTATTAGCATCATCATCATCATCATCATCATCACAAAATAAATGTAATAATGAACAGAAAAGCACAGGGGTCCTCAAGGGTGCTAACCTGGTTCCTCGGGTTCCTTATCCTGGAGGCCGATCCTTAGATTGCCGATGAACTCCTCGGAGTAAATGTTCCGCTCCTCCCAGATGGTCAGCGTCCGCTCTACCGCCTTGCGGACTTTGGGTTCATCCGGAGCACTGTGGGAGCGGAGGAGATTGCTTTTTGTTTACAGAGAGAGGAGGTGTGTGTATATGTGTGTATGTGGTTGGGAGGAGGGATGAAAACACACAGTGATGTCTCCATATCAAAACACGTCTAAATGTCAAAGAGCTCAGGACTATTATTACATTTTCACAGTGGTTCCTGCTAGGGCTGAGTTTATTTGCATTTCCGGAACCTTATTTGAGTGCATTTCTCAATCTAAAGAAATTGAGTGGAAAAATTTAGAATTTTAAATCAAAGCAGAATTTCATAAAACAATGGTATAAACAAAGATCCTTTCTCAACCGTCTCTGGTATAAAGAACCACGTGACATAACATCACATAGCATATACGCGATCAATCATCTCAGTATCAACAACGGTAACTTTTTGGTCTGAAAAGTGCTCATGACATAGACAGGACTTTACTTGTTTGTGGCAAACTGTGCCATCTGCCACTGCCATTACGATGGACATAAACAAAAAAAATGCATCCATTTCCATACGCTATTCGGATTGTGTAGGGCCATTAAAAATGAAAAATGCTAAAAACAAGCATCTTTGCCAGTTAATAGGCAATGAGATGTTCCGCGGCTTATACATTGATTTTGCAAAATGTCTTCAGCTGTGAGGTTAATTCACAGAGACCATTAATATGGTATTAATATGGTTTTGTTTCTTTCAACCTGCATAATATAAAACACCGTCCTGCGGCTTATACAAAACGTGGCTAATACACAGGAAATTGCTGTATGTCCAACCCATGGGTTGCAGCACAATAACTAGCATCCTCAATCAGACACTTCTGAGGATGGGACTGGGTTCATTTACGTGAAATATTTTAGCAAGCAACACAATAGAAAACAATCACCTGTGAATACTTTGCCCAGTGTATGTCCATGAAAATGTCCTGTTAACAGTTGTGACTTGTGACTAATTTCACAATGTTAGCAACACGTCAGTATCCCTAACGGTTGTATGTATTCAACAAACTTAGAGTAACTAGCTTGCTATGCACACTTCACCACTGACCAACCAGACACAGCAAAACAGCAATTTTCTGTGTATTGGCTGCACTGTCTATAAACCGCATGACAGTGTTTTATGCAAAAAACACACACACGCACGCACGCACGCACGCACGCACGCACGCACGCACGCCGGTGGCACAAACTTGCAAGCGTGTTTTTTCCGCTCACAGGCGCTAGAGGGAAGCGAGACAGCCATCATTCAACCCGAAATAAGTCCAATAACTATTCCAATGACTCCAAAGCTGATCAGTTAAGGCAAATTAAGCAAAACTTGCATAGTTCACCTTTAATGTCCAAATATTGCTTCCAAGAACAGGCAAATGTTTTTGAAAACAACGACTTTAGTTTTGGAACCTAAACTTAATGACAAACATAATGACCCTAGTGTGCTGTAATTGAAATCAGAGTCCAACTTATTCTAGCACAGTTACTTCTATTAAAACTTTGCAAACAGAACCAAAATTGCTATGGTAGCCACACACAGAAACCAGAGGTGGAAGTTTAGTCACATATGTGACCTGCAAGATGAAACCAGTCGCTTTGGTAAAATTTACAAAATTAAGTTACTATGCTCACATAAACGGCCATAAACTAAGCTTTCCAACGATAGGCATTTGAAAAACTATCGCTAAGATAACAAGAGTCAAAGTTGACATGGTTCTCCCGTCACAACATGCCAGAAAAGGAGAAATTCTCCTTTTTAAGCGGTGTGGACAACGGGAATGACTGCTAATGTGTTGAATCTTCACCGGGTTTAAGAATCAAAACTTGAAACTTTTTTCCCATGAAATTTGTTCACGATGTGAAAGTGTAGACTGTATACTGTCGAATTAAGCGAAAACGTGAAATTCAACATTTTAGCCCTTATGTTTGTTTATCGTGGATTTTCTCAATATAGCATTCAACGCAAAGCGACTGGTTTTGCTTTGCAAGGTCACATATGTGGAAGTTACAAGCAAGTCTTAAGTCCTAACCATAAGCATAAAGTCTGAAGCAAATCACTGTGGTGAAAATCAAGTCATTGATCAAGTTAAGCAAGCCACAAGTCAAGTCACGCAAAATATTGATGATCAAAAGTTAAGTGTAAGTTGCTACAGCTAACAGCTAAAACAGGCGGCTACTGGGCTACACTCTGGGGGCATGAACATGGGGGCTCATGAACATGCCCCCAGAGTGTAGCACCGTATCTACCTAGAAGCTCTAACAGATATATACGTGGGGGAAAAAATAAATAAATATATATCTTCAAAAATCGCCAGATTTCTCCTTTAAGGGCCTTGCTGAATGGCTCAATAGCGGCGGCAGCTTGGAAGCAAAATCAGAACTTTTTGCAGGCTACTGTACGCAAACACAGTTCCTTATCCACTACTCTTCAACTGAACGTGCATCTGCGGACTTACTTAAAGAACTCCATGGAATCAGGCAACACTGTGGTAAAGGAAGTGCGGTAGACAATGGCATTCTTCCTTTTGCAGTTCTGGATGACGTCATTGGCCAGGTAGAAGAGGTTGAGCCGGTGAGCGGAATCAGCTGGTAAAAACAAGAGACAAAAAGAATAGTTTTAATTCTCTATGCAGAGCATTGGAAACAAGGGACACAAATAATTGATAGATAGATTAAATATTAAAGGGTCACTTGACCGATTAGCATTAAGCTTTGTATCTTTAGAAAACCAGTCATGTTTTTGAATGGTCGTGCATCATTCTCTCAGTTTGCCTTGACATGGGAGAAATACGGATTTCAATGTTGGACTTCCTGCTTTCAATGATGTAAAAATCATAATTTTACATCATTGAAAGCAGGAAGTCCTATTCATGGGTTTCATTGAAATCTGTATTTCTCCCATCTCAAGGCAAACTGGCTTTCTAAAGATACAAAGCTTAATGCTAATCGGTGAAATGTCCCTTTAAGCACAGGTTACACAATTTGGTTGGTTGTGACATTAACCATCATTACTGAGTTATGCACAATACATAAAATGATCATATCATAGTATAGTATAAAGGACACAACTGTATGCATAAAATGCAGGGTAAAAAAGGTTCAGACTAGGCCTATTTTTTTTATGCAATAGGAACAGCGGAATCAAAATGTACATGCATCTATACAGCGATTTTCAAAGTTCACAACACTGCCATCTAGGAGATGGGGGTTTAAGCACAACACAAAAAAAAACACTTCTGGAAATGGATCTTTGTATATAAACTTATTTAAAGATTATGCAATGTTTTTGAGAATCAATAAAGTATCACAAGACACACTGCAATATCAGTATTGCCTTAGACACAAGTCAACATTACAGATATGAATCCGTCAAGTGTCACAGCAAGCATCAACCTTCGACCAAACAAAAGCTCATGAAACTCAACGCTAGGACCTGTGCCTCTCGAATGTCAAACTTGCAAACAGCTGTCATACCGCTGGGAAGAGCACGAAGGAGGCAAGGGAGAAGTTGTCAGTCATTTTTGAAAGCTCTAGCAATTGCCACGTCCAGTCAGTTTAAGAAGAAATTGGATTCAGCATGATACGAACGAAACGGCCAACGAGGTTTTACACCTTTTTTTGTGAATCTGCTTAAGAGTTTTCGTAGGACCTTCTTGAGAACACAGTTAACACCATTCTTAGTCAGATATTGGTGAACGAGGCCATTCTGTGTCAAATCAGACAAGATTGCTGGTGTACCGTCTCTGTTCTCCGTCGATTTTGTTCAAACCTTGTCTAGCCTATATCATGAATGTGTCCCAAAATCAAGACCTATGACATATTTCTGTTAAAGTTCAACACCTTCATATTTTTTTAGCCCTTGACATTTCAGTTACAGCTATAAAAACACATTATTTATGTTTCGACATTAAACCCAAAAAGAGGTGAAGACAAACATGTTCTCTGTATGACAAAACCACTAAACGTTTGTACCAGCTTTGTACCACATACTCATACTCATGGCATTATAAACTTGCTTTTTGTGCATTGTGATGCGGTGTTTGTAACTACGTACCGATGCTAGACATTTTGTAGATTGTGCTACAAAACCATCAGCCTCGCTCTATAGCACCAGTGAAAAGTTCACGCACAGGCTGACATATGTATAACAATGTAAATAACTAAGTATATGTAGTACATTAGAACATTGGCACATTCAGTCATAATAAGAACATATTAGTCTTCCATCATACAAAGTTTGGTCAGGCTAGGAATAATACCTATCCATCATGTAGAAAAACTTAAATAGAAGCATTACAAACTTTGCGAAGCAAAATCACAGACCGCATGGAATGATACAAAAACTAAATTCACACACAAAGTCTTCATTACCATTACAGACTGATATGCAAAAAAGGGAACAGATCAGTACTCATATAACTAGAAAAGCACTCAGAGAGCGAAGCTACCTCCGCCTGCATTGTTCTTCCTACTAGGTTGTCATACATTTGAACCTAAACTATTCAGATCGCCACCATATGGCCATACCATGCAATTACACCACTAAGCTAAATATGTAAACGCCGAAGGAATCCCGACGGAATTACAGATCACTCCCAAAATTGTCTTCCTTGGGTCATGTCCGACCTTCCCTGAAAATCTCATCGAAATCCATACATTACTTTTTGAGTTATCTTGCTAACAGACAGACAGACAAACAAACAAACAGACAGACAAACGCCGGCCGGTCCCCGATGAAAACATATACCTCCTTGGCAGAGGTAAAAATGTATGACTTTGATGATGACGGTGATCCGGATCACTCCCAAATGTAATGGTTTCTTCCTTTGGTCATTTCAGACCTTTCCTGAAAGTTTCTTTGAAATCCATCCATAACTTTTTGAGTTATCTTGCTAACAACAAACAAACAAATAAACTCTGATGAAAACATAATCTCCTTGCCGGAGGTAAAAATGTATGACTTTGACCTAATAAACTGTCTGTACTCATTGAACAAAAATATAAGGGCCACGCGATACTTTCTGCTCCCTTTTTCACAAGTAAACTAAAAGATTTAGGACTTGTTCTATACACAAAAGTTTTATTTGTTCACAAACGTGGAAAAACTGTGAACAAGCATGTCATCTTGGCTTTACATTCAGATCACTGGCAACTGCTCTGGTGGAAATTCCTGCAGTTGGCATGTTTTTGTTGTGCCCAGCCCAGGGGACATCTGTGCAATAATCATGCTTTTGATATTTAATGAGTCAGAAGTGGATTAGGCCACCATATATTAAATGGTGAAGGTGAATTGCTGCTGACCAACACGGACTACAACAAAATAATGTATTCAGGGAATTTGAGATAAATTAGCCATTTGTGTATAGAGGAAACACAAAACGTTTTACTTCAATTTATGAAAAAATATGTGTGAATACAGTGTGGCACATACATTTTTGTTGAGAATATTTTTCTCTCTCATATTAGGCTATACTCCTTCATTCAATCTCATGATTATTATTACAATTCATGTTTCAGGACAAATCTGGCTGTTAATTATACTAATATGTCACTGTCATTAGTCTGGTCAGCAGTACTTGGTGGTGATGTAATGCTATGTAGAAACTTGAGATTTCAGTTCAAGTTGCGTCATGATCCAGCCGTCGATACAAAATGAAGTCTAGAAAGTCTTAATACAACTCAGTCATGCATAACACACATACTCCACAAAACACCTATATTGTAGAACGGAAGAAACCGAAGCAACCACTCGGCCTACACCACTTTTTCCTGAAAAATTCCCAAAATATGTATTTTGGTCATACCAAACCCTCATACAAATATCGTAGAGAGGGTCTGGACCTATTCCATTCAGAATTGATTTCAGGCAGGAGGCATGGACCCTGTTGAAGTTTGAAATGATTGGGCCTGATTTTACCCAATCACTAACGTTTTGTCGTGACAGCTATAGAGACCACAACGTGCATATGCTTGACATCATAGTTAACACCCCCCCCCCCCCCCCCCCATTCGCTGATTGGTCCGGATGGAATGCATCCTGAGAAATCAAGTTGAATGGGATCAGACCCAGACGTAATGGTGACATGGTGACAATGGTGACTCAATGAAAATTGAGTGGAAGCTTATGGAGTCATAATTAAAAACACTTCCTTAGCTCTGCTGCACCTATGCACCTCTACTGAGATGACATGACATTGATGTCTGATAAGCTCTGACTGCAAACACAACACACATTTCACATCCTCATTTCTAGCATCAAACTTGTTCTCTTAGATCAAACCATAGACAATTCAGTGGTATGTGTGTGACAGCAAACTCTAAGATCCACAGGTGAAACAATTCATCCTCATGCAGGGCCATACAGTGCTACATATGTAGCACACACTACAAAACATGAGTATGTCCAATAGATTATTTACCAGTACTGATGACGCCTCATCTAAAATGTTTTCTAGAGTGTAGCCTACAAATGGGGTGTTTATAACTAATGCTAGAGATTTTGTGCTACAAAACCATCAACCTCTGTAGCACCACTGCTATGAGCAAAACAGTGCATTTCAATGTGTAACTAGTGGGTGACACACTGTGGGTTTGGGACAATCTGACTCATGAGTCATTATTGTTTTTTCTCCAAGGTTAGATAATCATCTACCCACTGAAGTGAAAAAATGTCAACACACTGCGGTGTGTAAGTAGTAGGAGACTAAGAAGGCTATACTAGGGCTGGGCGATATGGCAAAAAAATTGATCATGATTATTTTTCCCATATTGAACGATCTCGATTTTTAATCACAATTTTTTTTATCAGACGCACTATCAGACGCACTTTGCATCCGTCGGGCTCCTGGGTTAATGCAGACAGTGCGGTGCCAGGAAAGCGGCTTGTGATGGTTGTCGTGCACTCTGCTGCAGCATGTTATGCACGTGATCGAGAAAGTATACCCACAGCTGATCACCGTGATCGAACTTAATTTGATCGCGATCACAAATCGAGATCGTATAATCGACCAGCCCTAGGCTATACATAACGACAATTTGACAGGCTTTAAAAACAGATGCTTACACTGTCAATAGACCTATGGCAAGCAAAACCATCTAACAATATGCCTTCATCACCTAAAAGTATCACATAGCAATACAACCACTGAAGCAGCATATAAAAAGGGTACTTTATTGCCTTAATAGCTACAGTTAGTCGTTAGTTGATAGTTGATAGTTGATAACTACAGCAAACATGGGCAACAACCACAATTAAAGCACTGTGCAATATTTGGCGAAACATGTCTGATGCTTCCGCCATTAAAACCCAGGTCATAGCTATGAAATAGACAAGGTTTAAATGTCAAGGCAGAAAGCAGTCTATCTGACTTTTTAGTGCTAACTGTGTAGGCCTAGGTGATCTATTTTGACACCAGTCAAAAGTCAAATTCAAATGTATTTGTATAGCACAGTATCATATGTAATCATCATCACTCAATGTGCTTTACACAGAACAAACTAATCAAATGGAAATCGCCCAAGTCACAGACAGAACAGATAAATAGAAAAATTAATATAAAAGAATATTAAAGAAGAAAGTAAAATAAATAAACATATGACTAGTAAACAATCCATATGGCCTATTTAAAAAAGCAACTGATTAATCAAGGCAGTTGAAAATAGTGCAGTCTTAAGTCTCTTTTTAAAACAGGCAACCGTTGGAGCAACTGTCCATGCAGATGTGAAGGTGAATTGCTTCCAATGGTGGGCAGCATAATGGCTGAATGCCATTTCACCTTGTTTGGTATTGACTCTAGGGACGACTAGCTGACGGGTCGCACTAGATCGAAGTTCTCTAACAGGTGTATTCTGCAGTATATTTAGGGCCCAGGCCATTTGGTGTCTTGTACACAATTAACAGTGCCTAGAATTCAATTCAAAAATTGACTGGCAGTCAGTGCAAAGACTTGAGGATTGGAGTAACAAGCTCTATTTTCGTTTTTATTAAAACCAAAGGTGAGACGTTTGCATTTATGATTACTGAACAATGCATGCCACCAGACAATGTCTCTCACACTCCCTCTTTCTGTTTACAATCCCTGTAGTAAAGAGAGAGAGAGAAACCACCCCCCCACCTGGCCTTGAACACAAGTCTGTGGGAGTTGACTGCAAATCAAAAGCCAATGTAACCAAACCATACACAGCTCTGGTAGGGCAACACTCCATCACAATGCTAAATCTTTAGAACATTTCTGCCATGATCTCTAGACCGGTTCTAAAGCGGTTCTGAGACACACTGGTGTACCGTGGTCCGTGAGGCAAAGGGAGGTGTGCCATGGAACACAACACATTTTTACATTTTACAGGCTAATTAAAATAGGCTATATGGTTGTTTGAAAAAACATCAATGTCACAGCTCCGTCCATAGCTCAGTCGACATCATATGAGCATATGCCGCTGTGGTCTCAGCTCATGAACAACATGTATAGAGGTCAACCAATATGCGTTTTTCTATGGCCGAGGTGATAAATTCTGTGTATCTTAACGAAAATTATGTATTGAACATATACGATTCTCCTATCTGAATTTTGTGTCTTCAATGCACATACAGCCTCGGCTACTTTAAATTAAAACAATGTAGGACAACAACTAAATAAATGGAACAGGTTATCAAATCATCTTCGGGTAGTATCTTCAGCTTCAAGTCATTCCATTAGTCCATGCACATTACAGTCTAACATAATGTTTGTTGATGAACATTGTTACAAGCCTAATGGAAATGCTCTAATGATGACAAAAAAAGAGAAAACTTTGTTGTATTGTATTGTTTGTTGTATTACATAACGCAAAGAAGAACAGACAGGACGAGGTAGCCCGAGAGGACCCTTATGGTGCCAACGAGGCTAGAGGAAATGTATTTGCAATAAGTTATGTGTACTTTGTTGCTGGACATTGACAAATTCCTTGAGTCTCCGCTCTCGAATTAGAAGGGGCATTGTCAGCACCAACTCTAAGAAAGTGTAGTAGAGTTTCTTCCGCCATTGCTCTCATTAGCCCTGTGTCTGCAGTGTGTGTGTGTGTGTGTGTGTGTGTCAACTGCTCTGTACTGCACACAGAGAGAGAAATTCTCTGACACCAAAAACAGAATAGACAACGTCAAAGCTTATCAAAATGGTCTGCAATAATTGAACCCCATGGGTGATAGTATTGGTAGGCTACCCATTCCTACCTCTAAGCTACCGCTGGTCGAAGGCTTACTATCAATAGCCTATACAAAGTAGCGACAGTTGTATTCATGTTTTCTTTATCTATGAACAGAAACACTGCATTGCTTTCCTAACCAATTACATTTTTCAAGTTTTCTCCCAGGAACAATGTTGTTGCACTCTTCCAGAAGTTCTGGCTGGAGTCTGATAGCAATTTAAGCCTACCTTACACTGACAGAGTTTGACAAGATATGGGAAAGATTCTTGAAAGTTTGAAGTTTTTTGAGTAAAGCTGGAATGAGGGGCATTAGTTAAAAGACTACAATCTTTCAAGAATCTTTCCCAAATCTTGTCAAAGTCTGTAAGTATAAGGTAGGCTTTAGTTGACATTAAGGGCAGCATCCGTCTCGCATGTTCTACAGCAGCAAGAGTGATCTGTCCGCGGATGCACCTGACCTGACTGTTAATCGGCCTAATATAATTGGACATCGGCCGATGCAGATTTATCAAAAATACAAAAAATCCACCGATTAATCGGTTGAACTCTAAACATGAATAGAAAAATAAGGGCATAAGAATGAACACCCTAGTTATACTGTAGCCTATGATAATGTGTGTGACAACGTTGGTTTATCATCAGAATACCATATGAGTGTATTACTTTATAATCTAATCAGTAATCATATTGCATGCCTTGGTGTTTTAGTTTGCCATTTGCTGATCTACACTAGGGCTGTCAAATTGAATATATAATCCCAATCAAATTTCATTCACTAATAGATGCACACACACACTGAATGAACGCTCATACCATACCACTACCGCCAAATTAGCAAGCATTTCCTGATTGGGGAAGTTTGCTCCCGCAGTTCCATGATCAATTATGCCGCAAATTAGCCTAGCAGACAAGTAACAGAAGCACCGGACATAGAGGAGAGAGGCAAAAAGTGGTAAGCTAGATTGTGCATCAGAAGTGACAAAAGCATTTTGTTTTCACATTCGCTTTCACATATCCACATCAAACGATTTATTCACATTTCATAATCAAGCAAATCCATTCAGACACAAATCTCAATTTTGCAGCAAGAGAAAATGCAACCCTATCACAACTGCATAGAAACTCAAATTCAGTTGCTGCCATGTCCACACAAGCAAGATGCTCGACGACACCTGGCTACCACCAGGATAAGAACCAGTCTTACAACAACGAACATTAAATAGGCTACTAACAAGGGATGGCCTTTAAGAATTGCACTTATTGAGTCATCATAATACTATGAGAGTATAAAGATGCATAGTAAATACTAATAATAGGCCAAAGTTGAGCATTAAATATTCAAATATAAATCGATTATTAAAAATAATAATGAATGAAATTCTAATAACTACTGTAAGAGACACTGATTAGTGTTTGCACACAAACAGATGGTAGCTCACCCAGAGTCGTCATGTCCAGTATAACAACATACTGTTAGAGTCTAACATACTTGCCGCTTTTTTTTAATCTACATTTTTAGTCGTCCGCATTGGTATGCATCAACACAGACATCCATCCCAGACAGTTTCATAACAATCATTTATCCAAGCTTGAAGGTACTGGCAGAACATACTGTCTGAAATGATCTCATTTACAGACATATGTCTTGTCAGCGGACCAGCTGGACTGCACAAGCTCCATCACGACTTCAGTAACAACAAAGTCGACACATTGCAGAGATTACAGAAATATTACTTTCTATTGGATATTGCAGCCTGAAAGTGCCTGTTTCAACAACACAAAGTTAAAGATTTGAAGGTCTCCGTCGTCCATGTTAAAGAATAACCCATTAAAAGACAGACCTGCTTGTAGCCCCTATCTGTGCGATTTTTAACTTAAACTCTAACAAGGCTTCATTAAGCAAGACCTCTGAAATATAGCCTAGGCTAGAGATGTCACCTAGCTCATGAATAACTACTTTGACAGTTAAAGGTGCAGTCATCGATTGTGCATGATACCGCATTTGTTTATGTATATTTAAATTTCTAGTAGATGCTTTTGTTCAAAACACGTATATTATATTTTAGCAGATTGCGAGGAGAATGTGACAAAAAATCTTCAGAGCTTCAAATTGTGTTCAATTGCTGACTACACCTTTAATTAGCCCGGGTGGACAAAACAAATCCCTAATGGAGAGGACGTCCAACGCTACTGAAAGACTGCTCTCTGCTCCCTCACTGAGCAAAATCTGTGCATCTGAGCATTGAGCAATTCTTCAATACGTTTCTTAGATATTACAATACAGACTAGTCATTTCTCTACAAACAATGCCAACAACATCTGAACTGTATTTGTTGCAATGGGAGCTACCATGGGTCAATCTGAATACAAGCAAAAATTAGCACTTCATTAGGTCAGAAGGGAGTCTATGACTGACACACCAAATAAATAGTCAAGATTATGCAATCTCAAGCATGGCTACACTGTCTTCACGTGTAGTAGGCCTGCTATTTCTAATACTGGTGGGAGTTTTAGTAGACCTATAAATGCCGTTTTATTGCTGAGATTGTCGGTTGAGAGAAAATCAGTGAAATCACCAGGGTATCTGTTAACTGTTAACAGTTGAACCTAACACAATGGCCACCATGGGAACAGCAGCAAGCAGCAAACCAAAACACAGACACACACAGACCAGCAAAATAAAGTGTTTGCCTTTACAACATCTGTTTGCTGAAGTTTACCCTCTAAATAATTTAAGGCAGGCAAACAAGCAGGCCAACAAGCAGGCCAACCTTTCCAGAATCTGCTGCTTAATTAGGTTAATGGCCTATGCTGGACAGACAAAAAAAAGACACTGAAGGGTGCACTGTCTCTCTATAGCCCCTTTCAGACAGACGTGCAAAATGTGCGCAAAACCTGTCTGAAAAGGGCTATTGACAGTTACCAGAGAGCCTACCTAGATCACTTCAATAAAACAAGGAAGCTTCAAGTATGTCCTCTACTACAGAGAAATGGCTGTGGTTGTCCTTCCCACCAACATTTTCACTGCCAAAAAAATTAAACACCTTAAACAAAAAGTGATCACGTCAGAGCATCATCAGCAGTCTTCAGACGCTGGTTCAGCGTATAACGTTTTCTCCTAGCCGAGTAAAAGGCAAAATGTAAATGTAATGCTAAATGTACTTCAAGTCACTATCTTATATATGTTCCTTTTAAATAATAATATATTTTTTAAAAAGCTCAGTGGAGATATGTACTGAAGTCCACTGTTTCACTTTATGGTCAGACAAAACACTTACACACCCATTATCACTCACAAGAATCAATCAGATGGTGGCCTCCTACCAGGCTGTCCTATTAATGTTGCTTGACCAAAGAATAGAAGGCCATCCCAACAAGATAAAACAGAGGTTGGCAAACCCTTGTCAGCTATCACCTTCAGCAATCAGCACTAATGGCTACTATATCTATATAATTCCTCTGAAAAGTAAAGGTGCATTTTGGCACTCATCTTGTCCTACTCCTCCACTGAACATAGTTTTGACCAATGAGGCATTCCAGATTAACACACATGTGCTACTGACAGCAAATTATTGTTGTGGATTAACAGCCAGTTGGTCTTCAAGATCCTCTGAACAAACACTCCCTGAGATGCAACTTCCTGATCTCTGAGGTTTAGGTTGTAATCACCATACCAGTTAATCTACTATTTATTTCTACCATGTATCACTTGTTTGCACTTTCATGAAACCCAGATCCCCAAGTGTCAATAAAAACCTCCACCAGTTCTGACACAATAGTGATGATCAAGACAATTGACCCTTCAACTGTCTAGTATGGCCAAATTACCGGTTCCCTAAATCAATCTGATCAGCAAACTGATCAAGCGAGATGCTGGGGAGAGAACGTTAAACCCTGAGGTAACCTATCAAATTGACATTGACATTAATAGCAGATGTAACGTCAATGTTACCTTGCGAGCAGGTTTAGGGAATAACGTTAGTCAAGTGGCGTTATGGGGCCATTATGAAAGTTCAACGTTACTGCATCAACTGAGGCATTACGTTACATAGAAACCCTCAAATAATCACCCTCGAGTATAGTATAGCATCCTCTTTTTCATAGAGACTAACCAGTCTGTACACACACTACATGACTGGCTTCCCATACTTTTCCAGCAGCATGCATGCTTGCTAGCTAGGTTACTCCATGGGAAACAGAAAGTTAGCTTTAGCTTGCTACTGACTAGTGTTAAAGTTAGCTAGCAGATAGCATCGCAAGGTGTCCACTATCCAACAAACTTACACACGTTATAGTAACTTATACTTCATATTAACGGTACATAATAATGGGGGGACATATCAGGGATCCACATAACGACTAAATGAACTAACTGTCTGTCAACGAATGTTGCATAACAAAAAGTTCCATGTGATATGTTGACGTGTTGCGGTAAGTCATACCGTCATACCGAGCTAACTTAGCACGCATGCTAAGGTCCAGTCAGTCCCATCTAACTAAAGAGCCAGTTAGCCATTTAGCTCGCTGGGTAGCGAGTTAACTTGGCTAACATTAACTGTACTCACATTTTTTGATCCATTTCAACCAGGCGCGGACGATATTGTTATGGTACTTCTTGTTGTCGATGCACCATGTTGATAATCCCTGTATTGACTCCATAGTATTTGTTACTACTTGGAAACGACGGTCTAAAGATGATTCCAGCGCGGCAGCCGAGCCACGGCTACCGTGGCTACTTGCCGCAGCACCTCCAGCCGCCATTTTCCAGGCCGATCTCTGGTTAACTACTTCTTGTGTTTATCGAGTGGATGCACGGTGTAGGGCCAATGAAGGGACAGTGTAACGTAGCCTGTGGAGGACAGGAAGACCCTAGAACCCTAACCTGCTAGGTTTCTTTTAGGCTACATGTAGATTGCCCTGGGCCTAGAGTATTTTACCAAAATGTTAAGGTTGTTTTTATGGCTGCTACTAGGCCTACTATTCACCAAATCCCTCAACAAAAAACATGCAAGGAAGTTATGCTTATAAGAACAATTTGAATAGCCTAAATGGCAGTAGGCTTTGAATAGTACACTATGTCAGCAATTTCCATTATCCTGACCTGCTTGTTATTCAGCTCAGTTCTTTACTTAAATATGAGTAGACTTTAATGCAGAATAAGATTACTCTAACTAGATCATTACAGAAATTATATTAGCCTACTGTGGTACTAGTCTATTGTTCAACACCTGAAAGAAAGAAGATGAAAAAAATCTGGTTTTGGACGTTTACACTGTTTCTATAAAATTATCAATTCATGTTAGTCTAGAAGTTGAATACATTTTTGACAACATTCAATTTGCACCTTATGAATAGTGATACAAGTCAGCAACAAGTCTGAACAAATTGGCGTGAAGATTTCAACCCATTGAAAAAAAAAGATTTGCAATGCAAGAATGCAACTGCAGAATAGGGTGGAATCTACCCTGGCATAGCCATACTCAATTCTATTCAGAATGTTTCAGACTGTTGCATTGAGATGATGGTTATGGGGCCTCTGCACACAATTGGATAGACGTAACCAATCAGCGCAACAAAACATCCTACCATGAATCCTGTAGGAAGACTAGCCAAAACATTCTTCTTCTCGACAAATCACTGGGTTTTCTTTTTCAATCAATTTATTGCTGTCAAATCTTGTACAGCAGGTGGGATTGCAACATCTAAACATCACTTCTAGCGACAGGCTTTTTGTTGTAGGCCAAAACAAAATCAACCAAAGCAAGCTCAGTTGACATGAATGACTAGACACCTGTTATGGTTGTTCATCCATCCATCATTGTATATTTGACTATTTGATTGGTCTGCACAGTTCTCAAGTTTAATAGAAGTTTCTCAGTGGAAGAAGACCAGTTCTTCAGTTCGATCTTACATTTTGTGGGTTTAAATTCGGGCTGGCTTCCAGGCTAGGCATAATCTACTTTTGATTTCAATTATTCGACTTCAGACATACTGTAGGTAGGCTACGATGATGGGTAATAATAGCAAAAATGGAGTCAGAGTGGCCAAAAGATTATCGTAATTAAAAACCTCACCAAGACCCTGGATAACATAATATGCATTACACTTAGTGGCATCAACTTCAGATGAGTTGTTAATGAATAATCGAAAATAGATCAGGCAACTGAATTCAAAACTAAATGGATAATCATTAATGTCTTGCACAAATAATATAACAGTACAAGTCTTGGAAAATCAACACAATGGCATTTTTATTTATATTTCTCAAACCTATTTCAAAGTAGCCTGCATTCCGTTCCACTAAATTGGCAATACATAAATTGCTGTGACTATCAAATACAGTTCAAAAAAGGTATCCTGATGTCTTTTCAAGCCTGTAACAACAAGTTGCATTGCGCATCCTTAAACCATATAAAATTGCCAATATGTTGACGCAGTGATCGTTTATCTGGTTTAAAGTTGAATGTAAAATGCCTTTTTTTCTCTTGATAAAGTCATTTATTGAGGAATTTATTAGGTCAGTTGTGTGTGTGTGTCATAATGTGTGTGGTGATGGAGGCCGGTGGGTGAACAAATAATTTACTCTTGTTCTTCAACGTTAGTGAAAATCAAGAAAATTCCTGTAAATTTGCAACCTTCAGACCTTGTGTTCCTTTAAGTTTATATAAATAAAGGAATATTTTTTCAGTAATCATTTGTCTCCAGCTTATTCTGTAGACTGAAAATTGTTCATCCCACCGAATTGAGAGTTGAGTGTATTGTTACATCCCTGTTTATTAAGTTAATCCCTTGTACCATGATGATGAATGCATACTTGTAGAATTGTAAAAACTCTGAGATTTGAGTAACACATTCATGTTTTATTTATAAAAATGCTGTAACTGGTTAATCATTTTTCAACAACAACCATTGCAAAATATTCCAGAAGAGAACAAGATATGAAAATATATGGTGCTAGGGTGAGTAAGAAAAGTATAGCACTGATAATTCAATGCGGGGTTGCAAACAAGTCTTGGAGTAACAAAACCTATGTAAAGCTGATAGCGGCAGATTCCTACTCTCTCAATAGCGTTTCCCACTTTTACTGCAAATACAATTATATAGTACAGTTGTAAAATTTGCACCCTTCTGTTTCCAGTCATTTCACATTGATGACACTGAGACACAGCAGAATAGGACAGATTCACAAAGACAGTACTGAATGCCTGATATCAGATCTGCAGAAGTGTCTCATATTGCAAAAATTGGCAAATGTGTGCCCTGGACCATCTCTGAGGTTATTTATAGGTCATAGTTTCCCCCCCCCAATCTTGCAAGACAGAGATGTCAATGAAACTGTTGTCAATGAAATGTACTGTTTATGCCTGATAAGAGATCCCAGTCATATAGTGTGCACACTCATACATGCATACTGGAACTGTACCAAATAAACCCATATGATTGTTTTACAGATGTGATAAATGACCAATGGGAAATATATAAACGAAACATTAATCTACTGTCCATCACAAAAATAGAAGAAAAGTAACTACAGAATTGTAAAAATGATTTCAGAAATGATCTGAAAAAGAAATTAAATACACGGGACATACAAGAACATCTGCAATTAAAAAAAAAAAAAAAAAAAAGCCTTTTCGAAACTCATGTGCAAGTAGCGTTTGGCAATGACACTTCATTCTCTTTTCCTTACTTAGCAAAGGAAACCACTGATCTATAAAGAATAACTGGATAGCGCATCTACATCATAAACCTGAAGCCTCAGCGCCGCAGCTATATTGGGACCACTTGGGATAGTTCCATTGGCTTCATTGTTGATGGGGCGGCAACAATGTGATAGTCTATTCAGTTATTCTTTATAGATCAGTGAAGAAAACCTAGTAACACATCAAAAAGAAAAATATCACAATGTGCAATCAGCATGTGCAACTAGTCAAACACAAAAATAAATACACATCAAGTTGTCGAGAGTATCATTGGATGTTCCCGTAGCATCCCCGGGGTTTAAGGGATGCCCTTAAGGCTGCTAATAATCCAGTTTCTTCAAGTAATGACCCCTTGGAAAAAAAATGCCCACTACTAAATGGTTTAACCACACGTTTATGACAGATAATCACATTTCTTCTTTTGCTCTTTTTAGTCTTAGTGGTTGTTCACGAGTAAAGTCTTAAGGGTCAGAGAGTCACAGGCAGTTTTTTTTAATTGTCAATTTTTGTGACTATGATGTGCTTGTCCTTACAGAGATGGTTGCCGTTATAACGCCACTGTGTAGGCTATGTTTGATTGTATTGGGAAGTACTTGGTGTTTTCTGTTGAAAGCTTCTCATTAAACAATCACATGATTTGATGAGAAAATGTGTCAAGTTTGTCACCAAATCCTGGTAGAAGACTAATATCTCTTTTCAACCTTTTTTAAAGGTTGCCGATTGTTTCCTTTCTTCAGTAAGTGTTTAATAAGAAAGCTAAAGAAAACCGTTTCTCTGAGCTCAGTGTGTTTCCAGTGGTACACCTCTGATTCAAGTGATGCTAATCAGGTGCAGTAGCTGTAGCCAGTAGCACTGGCAGTAGTGCTAGCTTCTGTTTCTGAGAATGCACCGCATACGCTGTACACTCCTTCATTATCACTGAGGCATCTCGGCACATCATCTTCAAGTAGAATATATTGGATGAAGTGCCTCTTTGAGCTCCTGGAGAAGAATTCTGAAGGCCATCGGAATTTACCATATGCTTAAAGCAAAAAAACATCGATGAATAAGACATCAAGTAAGATGTTTTCAACATCCATTTCAAACATGTACAAAAAAAAAACAAAAAAAAAAATCTATCCAATGTCTGAAATCCAAATAACCTTCAAATGGCAACATGGTAGCGCACAATCATATCCGAAGACAAATAAACTGGCATCTCATTGCTACGTGTTTGTGGGTCTACAAGACAAACTACAATATGAATTGTTTGTAAGGCCGGCCTCCTCTGAATACTGATCACGCTCAACAGTGCCATTACCCTTAGCCCCTCCCCCTTCCCCGCCTCTAACAGCACCCCCTTGGCTACTGCTGCCTGGTGGGATGGGTATATCATGGGGAAGCAGGTGTGACATTTGGGAAATGGGGGTAGTGGAGGAGATGCAGTTGTCCTGGGTATTAGGGAAGCTCCCCTCAAAAGGAGATGCGATAACCAGAGGAGGCACACCTCCTCTCTGCTTGCCGTTGTGGGAGGCACACGGATCAGTGCCAAGTCTGAATGTTGTTGACTCCGACTCCTCCCTCGGGGGTGTGTTTTCAGCAGACCCAAGGCCCTGTCCACACTGGGGGTTCCCGACCCGTTTGTAGACCGGGGGGATCGAGCTGGATGAGTCCGAGTCTGACCAGCTCCTTTTGCGTTTCTGAGAGCCCAGATAGAGACCACACACATTTTAGTACAACAAACCAAGAACATTCTCATCATTATGAACAGATGTCAGGTGTCATAGGACTTAAAAGAATGTGTTTACCAGCAATATAAAGGCCCGCGGCCACAGGACATGTACGCGGTGTGACGCGACAAGAAAAAACTTCATTGTTTTTAACGGAGCAAAGCCAACTAGAACGTCTGCCGCGCAGCAGCCGTTCAAAGTTAGAAAACTGTGCTAAAATCCTGTGTCAAGCCCACACCACTGAACGGCGTGTCCGGTAGGTGCCAGCCTTAAGTTTCTAAAATTCCATGTCTTCCATGTCATGTTCTTTAGAACATCCATTCTAAAACATTCTGATCACACCCATCTTATGTGGGAGAGAGGCACTACTCACTTTGACTGGGATGCGCAGTTGGTCCTGGTGCCAGTGGGGCAAATGACGAGGGGTGGTTCTATGGTTGTCAGAGGGCAAGGAGAGTTGCAAGCGCACCAGAGGAAACCACACTTTCAGCATCATCTCTATCTGCTGCATCGAGCGCAGATATTTCTCTCTACATGACAAACAAGAAGACAGGGAGGTTGAGGGTTGAGTGTCACCCACTGAGTAATTACTTAAACATGTATTAGGTCTATAGGTCTAATCTCTATTCCAATGGAGGATTTGGTTGAATTTACACACAGCCAAATGGGTCCTTCCCTTTGAAATACTCATAAATCCAACAAAGAAACTTCAGGAGATTCCAAGTAAACTGAATATGAATCAACACAGGCTGTAAAATACATACCCCAAATGAGGTTTCTGCAACATTCCCACAATCCTTTGCAGCCGATCCATCGCTACGCTTTGCTGGAACGTGTTGAGACCTGCCAATCAAACAAATCTATAATTGGTAACAGTATAGTGATTAGGTGCAGTCACTAAGCCTCAGATAGGAGCGTGCACATACCAGCTCTTACTCAAAGCCATTAGCCAGAGAGGACATGCTACGTCATCACCAGAAATGTGGATTATACCTTTGTCAAACCTGCCCGTCTTGAGTCCATTAAGCAGCTGCAGAAGTGGCCTGAGGTATCCTTGGAGCTCGGAACACTGGAAAACAATGACAGGACAAGAATGGTTAATGAGGGAAACGCACACTGTGAAGCCTACCCATGTATACACAGGTACAAAAATCTATACATGCACACATACAGCCACACACATTATTCTGTACAACTGGATCATGAACTGCTACTTCATCAAATCAGTTCCCTCCTCTGTTTCCAGACTCTATGCCTGGGACTGATTCTCTATCTCTGTTTGTTCTTCAAGTGAATTTCAAATAAAGCAGTGGTGGTCCTTAACAACTCTCAACTGCTGAAAACTGTTCAGACTTTAAATGTACAAAACTGACAGAAACGAGAAGACACTTCTAAATGTAAAAGTGTAAAGTATTTGTTGTCGTGGTTGTTGTTGTTGTTGTTATCTTTATGTTGAGGCAATATTTGTATTGTTAAAAGAAAAAGTTTATCATGAAACTATTATTTCATCCTCATATAAACAAACCACCCTAGCAGGTGGTCTTCTACCAAAGTCAAATGTACATAGAGAGAAGTAGGACTTCCACACTCACCTTTCTTGCAAAGGCCAAGTCCCCCTCAGTGGGTGGTGTGGCAGGGGAGGGGAACTGCCCATCGCGGCCTGCTCCACCCAACTGCCCCTCCAGGGTCCCCCGCTGATCCCTTTGGTACCCTACAGGGCGGAGGTGGATAGGCAGGCTGGCAGCAACCAGAGAGAATCGTTCTAGTGAGGCCCGACCTCCCTCCCCCTCTCCCTCAGAGAAGACGTCACACTCATCCTCCGTCTGGTCGCTCTCACTGTAGGGTAAACTGGGAGTGGAGGAAAGGGACTCGTGCGACGACCACTTAGTGGCGTTGTCAAATGACTGCATTACTGGTGGGAGGGCAAGAGAGACAGAAAAGAAGAGGATAATTAGTGGTTGTGGTTTGTGCAGAGTGAGAGACAGAAAGTCCAAAGAAGAACAAAAACAAATTCAGAATTAATACATTTCTGACAAGAGAAACACTAGGAAGAGTACAGGCAAAGATTGTTGTCAATTGTGTAGTGGTGGTGGTGAGGTGCCGTTTCACAGCAACAACAAAACTAAGCCAGTCACTCACGTTTGACTCACTGGCTGTCACATGGAAAAACTACTGACAGAATAGCCAAAGTTCTCGACCTTCCCCCCAATCACTCCTCTTCTAATGAGCAAATCCATACTCAGAAAATGATAAAAGATAAAGCATAATTTTCCAAATGTCAAGCATGGGTAGTGGTGTGTCCACCTCACGCGCCAGCGGCACCTTCCCTCAACATATCTTTAAGCTCTGAACGTGATTGGTGGACATGGATCCATGCGTATCTGATGCACGCTCATTTGCTGGAACGAAGAGCGTTCGTTTCTGTGTCCAAATTCTCAGACATTCCGGCTTAATTGAAGCTGATAAACAACACATAAGGTGCTGATGAATAGGTTAGCCTACATGTAGGCATAATTATCTTGTAATAATATCAATGAACGAGTTACGTAATTTCAACATCATTATAGATGGTCAGTTAAAATGTCCAGCCCATTCTTATACTCCTCAAAATGTATACACTCTTTGCCTCCAAGTAAAGTAGTCAACCACACTTTAATTCCAATTTAATTCATTTTTTTAAAAAAGAATTGAGTGATAACCTATAGGCTTGGCAGAACAAAGGAAGTACTATGGCTGTGCATACATTCACGTGCCATCATTTCAAGGCACGCATGTTAAACACAGTTAAACACGAAATTGATTCACTGTTTCATTCCACTCCGCTAAACTCCATCAATATAATACATCAATATAATACAATATACAAAACATTCCTTACCTTTGGCCAGGAACAACAATCCGTCTGCTTAAAGTCCAAACTATTTTTACTTGACTGAGTAATAGCCTAGGTCTTCTATTTCAATTCCCAAGACTTCAGTCCAGTGTTGCTTCAGCTATGTTAACTTTGCAAATCAGTTGTCTTCTTTCTTTTTCTGTGGTTGTCTTCAACAAAGTTCACCGGTGTCTGACTATCAGTCAAACTGTTCTGCCTCCTGTTCTCTTTTCTCCTGTCACTGATTCTTCCAACCAGTAAACGTTACTTTACAGCGAGGTAGTCCATGTGCACAGACACCGACTGACACACGTGCTAAGCTGCGACCTACACACACTTCACTGTGATTGGCTGATGTTTGTTGTGGCTGTATTCGATTGGCTGTCTGCGTGACCAGTCAGAGGCGTCTCAAGCTGCGATTGGTTCGTATAATGATTTCACGAGCACAGCCTGTGGCACGTGGCGCTCGTGCGGAAAAACAGCAGCTACGGCGGGGCTTGCGAGGAAGTGTACAGGCCGACACGTTTAAGAGGAACATGTTGTGTTGTTCTATTGCAAGGCCAACGATGGGTTGGCCACTGCTATGTGGGACACTCAGAAGTACGGCCATTGGCTAGAATGCCACCCTGGTTAGATCGGTATACATTGAGCATGCATAAAAAGATGTCAGATTATGTAAATTATTGATAATGTGATATTATCCTGCTGCAGACAAATAGATGTTAATGGTTCTTAATAGAGTTTTTGTGTCCACATCGACTTACAATGACATAAACATTACACTAACATTGTAAGTACATTGTAAGTAAGTAAGTAAGTAAAGTTACTTGGTATAATTAAAAGTAAGAGATTAATAATGTTTCACAGTCAATGTAAATATCAATGTCTACCCACTGCAATAGATCCTAGCCTACTGTTTTTCTTGTTTTTATCTGTTCCTGATGGTGGAACGATCTGCCAACCCTACCAAAAAAAATAACTGCCACATTAAAGTTTTCTGATGACAAATGATGGTGGAAATATGTGCAGTTCTTGTGCAGGAAATGCAGTATTTTGAACATTGTAGCACTGTAGCTTAAATGTTAATAGCTTAGTGTTATTCCATTGCTGTAAGTCACTTTTGGATATGTGTCCACCAAATGAATAAATGTAAAAAACACGTCCTGAATTCAACCACTGGTCTTAAAAGATGTAAGAATATTGGGGGTTCAATATCACTAAAGGGTTGCGTTGTTTATATATTGGAATTGGAAAAATACAACTAATAGCAACCTCTTGGATCAGGACTACATTTTTAACATAGATCTGTTTCTCTAGTCTAATTCACCTTGTACTGCCGCTACCCCGAGGTGCCGCAGCTGCTTGGTCCAGTTGCAGCTAGTGTTACACTCTGAGGGCATGTTTATGAACCCCCAAGTTCATGCCCTCAGAGTGTAGCACTGTAGCTGCCTGATAGCAGTTGGCTGCAACAGCTCAGGCTAGAACCAAATGTTTTCTCCTTTTTTTTGTACCAACAGTGCATGGTGACCTCGAGAAACAGATCTTTGAGAAAAATTGCCCGGAATTCTCCTTTAAGCATGAAATGCAGGTCAGGTCATTCCTCACAGCAGAGGTGCCTCTGGTCTCTGTGTGTGGCATCAAGCTTAACCCTGCTCCCATCAGACCCCTGTTGGGATGCAGTGATGCGTTTCCTGGTCAACCATTCTGACTTCCTCTCACACCACTGCTTCGTGCTACACACAGTCACCGCACCCACATGGCCATCCACTGAAATATAGGCCATACATCAGTAGTGACCCAATCTCAAATCTCCAGCCAATGACCCCCCAGTGATATCTTCCGACAAGGGGGAGCAGGATGCTAAGCGATCTATTCCTCAGTCCACATCAGGTCCCTATCCAGACAGTCAGTCGAGCTAACCACAGGCCATGCACCTCATCCAAGACAATTGGAATAGGTGTGCTCAATTAACCTTTCATGGACCTAATGCATTTCATTGCCCCTGACTCAGACCAAATGGGCCTAGCAGGGGGTCAGTTTCACCTACTGACCTGATAGCGAGACCAACTGTCCTGTTTAAAAATGAGCATGCATTCAGATCGCCAGTCATTTAGTTCAAAGGTTGTCCTTTGTTCTAGGATAAATGAACGATAGAGTTATACGTTCAGTTATAGAGATAGAGAACGATAGAGTTACACAGTTCAAAGTACTCTATGGAGTATGACACATATTTGCAAACCCTCTAGCTGTAGGTTATTCATTATGGATATTGAAAATACATTTACTTGAATAACACATTGCAAGAAAACAGAAATACTTCAAACAGACAGTAAAACAGGTCCTATACAAATACACCAAAGACTTCTAAATCTCACTAAAAATATTTGTCATTCTGTGTCAAATCAGTCCAGGGAAATAGATGCTGCACTGTTTCAGCTTTTGCTCAACATATGTCTACCTAATATTTAGGTCCCAAAACGAAGTCTAATTAGCTAACAACAGAAACTTCACCCTTGATTTTGTGTCATTTTGACACTCTCAGAAAGACCTTATCTTGGAGGCCAAGATCATTTTGGAAATGTTTATTTTCACTGCGTCATCTGGCCTGTACCACTTTCACTACATGGTGCACATTAGGGGTGACTAGTACAACAGAGGCTTATCTACCTGCCCACTCGTTCAGACCACTTATTAGTTTGCAATCTTTATGTGGTAAGATGGAACAGTTAACCAAACGATTATGTAACCTTAGGTGCCTTTCTGTGTGATGAACATGACAAGCATGAGAAGCATACCACCACACTGCAAGCATGCCACATTCAGCTAACCAGCCAAACCACACTGAAAGAGATGTGACAACCACAACCACAATGAACACGATACACATTCTGATAAGTGTCTAATTGATGAGCATCATTTTTATTTCAGCATATATGTGTTATTTTGTGTAATAAACTCTACAATAGCTAGGGGAGAGGCGACATTGATTAGTGCCCTTCTTCTCAAAATGAGAGGGACACCGTTTGTGCCTCACTACATAGCAGAGACAAATCCATCCAAACAAAAATAAGGACATCCGAAGAAGCCATTTGGGAAGTTGCGTTTTACCAGCACAAGTCCTTTACCTTGGGTAAAAAACAAACAAACATTAAGTCCTCTCCTTTCTCAACAGCCGAGCCAGGGGTCTGAGCGGTTGGCCTTGGATAGAAAGGAGATTCTTCGGCCCATCTCTGCGTGGTAAATCCTCTTGCAGTTCTCGTAGCTTTCCCGTTGCCGCTGGCGACAAGGCTTCTCGAAGTACCTCTTTTGCTTCACTGTCTCCAGAATGCCATCGACAGACAACACCCTGAAAAGCAAGGGAGATGTAACAATGTCAGAGAGAGAGAGAGAGAGAGAGAGAGAGAAATGAAACCATCATCATCATACCTTCTTCTACTATGACTGAGACAAACTCTGCTGTTTGTAAAAATGAACAATCACTTTGCTGTAGAATTTTGGGCACCACCACTACTACAAAATCAAAGCGCTGCATATTAAGAGAATAAATTGAAACACTGTCACACATGCATGCCTTAATTTAATGTACTTGTGTCTCATACTACTGATCCAAGTATGAGAATGAAAATTGATTGCCTACAAATTGTCTCTCTAAACTGTGCCACTTTTCATTGGTGAGGACATCTAGTACATGAGGTGCCCAGTACTTCTGATTGGTGAGTATGTGACTGTATCTCACACAAGGAGTACATATACGTATACATACACTATATTGTCAAAAGTATTGGGTCACCGGCCTTGACTTGCATATGAACTTAAGTGACATCCCACTCTTAATCCATAGGGTTTAATATGACATCAGTCCACCCTGCAGAAGCTATAACAGCTTCAACAACTCTGGGAAGGCTTTCCACAAGGTTTAGGAGTATGTTTCTGGGAATTTTCGACCATTCTTCCAGAAGCGCATTTGTGAGGTCACACACCTTTGGGATGACTGAGAGCGGAGAGCCAGTCTCCTCGTCCAACATCAGTGTGTGACCTGACAAATGCGCTTCTGGAAGGATAGTCAAAAAACCCCATAAACTCACTCCTAAATCTTGTGGAAAGCCTTACCATAAGGGGTTTAAGCGGTTATAGCTGCAAAGGGTAGACCAACGTCATTAGGAAACCCTGTCACTTAGGGCATACTCACACTGTACGTTTCACCCGTACCGTACTGGAGCACAGTTACCTCTGGTCCCTGGTCTGCGCTCACACTGCATAATATCAACTGTACTTGGGTACAATTGAGTTGCTGTGTTCTAGAATCTTTATGCAACGTGTGATTGCTAATTGGAACGTTATTGTTTATTTCGTCTAGGGATGCACCGATCCGACTTTTTCAGTCCCGATACCGATACCGATGCCTGGGCTCTGCGTATCGGTCGATATCCGATACCGATCCGATACCATTGTTAATTAATAAACTGTATACCTCACCATGTGGAAAAGACTAAAGGCATCAGGCTTGACTTCATTCTTCATTCTTTCCCTAACTAAACATTACTTTCCTAAAAAAAATCTAACAAAATAACACTTAGATATAAAGGTAATGTATTATTATTATTATTATTATTATTTTTATTATTATTATAATTATCATCATCAGTATTGATTATATTACTAGTATTAAAAATAAACAGTTGTACACCAGCAGCAACTTGGAACAGCATTCAAATTCAAGTTCACAGTTATTACTAAATAATAAATCTAACAAAACAATTTTGCAGATAAAAATCCCATATTAGTGACACATTGAAACACCCCTGCCAAAATGGTGTCACCCGCGAAACCCCTCTATTTACTCATAGTGGTACGGTCCCGCAGTTTCCCCACGATAAACTAATTAGTTCACACGGAGTTTGAATGGTGGTAAACGGTAGAAGTTGTACGTTTTAACTAATAAATTATACGTTTTTAACAGCCAATTTGAACATTTGCATGTCTTTATACCAAGAACAGTTTATACAGATGAGATGAAAATGACAATGTGTTTAGTTTGAGTAGCCTATTTTGTTGACTGTTACACATTAACGTGTTGCCTAAATGCAACAAAACGCATGAAGATCGTAATTAATCTATGACAAATGGTGGTTAGTATAGATATTCTTTTGATCCTATGACATAAATTTGGTATCTGTATTTATCCCATCCATGAATTTAGACACTCAGAGCACACAGTGAGATGAGGCACACTCTAACCTGCAGCAGTGAGCTGCGCTAAATGGCTGGTTGCGCGTCATGGCTCAGCCTTTTTTTGAGACTATATTAAATTCGGATCGGCCCATGGATCGGCTCATTTTTTCCGATCCCCGATCCAGCTATTTTGTTCATATCGGGGCCGATATCCGATCCAAATATCGGATCGGTGCATCCCTAATTTCGTCATTAACTCATTGGCTGCCAGTCATTTTCAGTGCAGAGCGCTCCATACTGCTAAACATTTTACAGCATTTTGACTGTTTTTCTAAGATCCACCGAACAGTGGGTTTTATGACTATGTAAACACACAAGCTACCAAAGAGTAGACTCTCTTCTTTCACCAGGACAAAACGGTTTGTTTCTATCATTTTCCGTTCTTTAGTTCGTCAGTAGAACATGGGTTAGTTTAGCTAAAAACACCTGTTTTCGACCAAAAAATGGAGAAAACGATCTTTTTGTGAAAGCGACAGTTTTCTATAGACGTCAATGGCAGTCAACGTAAGTGTTTAAATTGACATTTAAAGACGTCAATGGCAGTGAATGAGTTGATGACGTCCTGTGCTTACATGCGTACCGTACCAGAGTCCACCTCCTCCAAGCGTACTAGCGTAGCCTACCGTACCCGTTACGGAACGAAGCGATCACACTGGTCAAATGAAACGGACTTTAGGGGCCAAGTGTACTCGGGTGCGGTACGAATTGCCTAGTGTGAGTACGCCCTTAAGTTCATGGGCGAGTCAAGCTAAGTGACCCAATACTTTTGGCAATTTAGTGTACAGAGCACACATTTTATTTGTGAATGAATAATGACTCGTAAATAAATATGTGTTCTCCCTTAAAATACAGGGGGCATAAGTATACACACCCCTATGCTAAATACCACAGACACAGGTATATTTTATTTTTAAAGGTCAGCTTTTTCATGGATCCAGTTCCCCTGGCTCTTGGAATTAAAATAGCCCCACATCATCCCATACCCTTCCCCATACCTAGAGGCTGACATGGTTTTATTTGAATTAGCCTAACAGCTGGTTTGATTTGCATTGAGAGGTGATCTTATGGAAAGTACCCTATGCCAATCCCCAAAGTACCCCATGCCTTATTAGACATTATCTGGATTATTAGCTGCAGCTAACCCTCCAAATCCTGACCCACAGAGATAATGCCCCACAGCACAGCTCCAGCTGCAAGACTTTTGGGGAGAAATTACCTAATTAGGGCCCGAGCACCGAGGTGCGGCCACTTAGGGCCCGAGCACCGAGGTGCGGCCACTGAAAGTGGCTGCACCGTAGGTGCAAGGCCCTATTGTTTTTGCTCAGATTATTATTATTATTATTATTATTATTATTATTATTATTATTATTATACTTCTATTCCTCTTACCCTTAACTTTTCTGCCCTTTTTCACCAACTTGGCATGCTCTAAAAGTCTTGAAATTTGGCAGCTACCTGTAGAATTGATGCCTCTACTGAGAGACAGACCTCTGGCCTAGGGTGTGGCTCAGGGACTCTATAGCGCCACCTACCGCACTGTCTGTTGTGGTTGACACATACATTCACGGAAATGAACCAAATTTGGTGGACATGTGTGTTGTATTATTCTGAACAAGTTTTACATTTAAACTATATAGTGAATCTTAGAAGAATTTGAGTTATGATTATGATTATGATTTTTGCACATCACTTATTTTGAAATACTTCTCCTAGACGGTTTATCGAAATCATGTCATATAAGCACTAAAATGATCTTGAGGGGTTGCCCGAGAGGAATTGCGACCAGATTTTTGAATTTTTGAAGTATATTGAAATGGCGAAGGTTTGAATTGACCCTTCCAGAGCCACGCCCTAAAACCGCCACAGGCCAATCGTGGCTTAGCAACCCGTAACTAGGCAAGCAAGGCCTGGCAAGCTTTCGAGTTTTTGCCATGTTAACCTATGGAGACTGCATAGCCTGTGGGCCATTAAGGGCATTTATTTGGATGTGTGGTGCCCCCAAACACGTGAAATCACGGTGAAATAACATGTTGAACTATAAAGACATGATATAGTTTGAAATACGTATTTTTCTAACTTTAAATTTTGCATATTGCGTGATATTTCCATAACCGCGAGATACGTTTCACGATGGCGGCAAAAAGTTCTTAACAGACATTCAACGAGACGTATGTATAGCCTGTCAGCAATTCTGTCTAAAATAATACCTATTTGAAGTACCAATCATGTTATGTTGTCAAATATTGACGTTATGGAAGTATAGCTTAAAACGTTTTGCTAGTTTTGTCCCCCGCCGTTTCATTCGTACTAGCCTGGAGGAACCATCGAAAACAACGCGTACCTTCGACTTTTGCTTAAATAACTCATGAACGGTTTTGTTCAGAGCTGAAAATGCAACTGTAGTTGACAGAGGACAGATGTAGCTCGCTAGTGACCAAATATGAGCTTTCAGTGTGGTGCGATGTCTTTGTAAATTACATTTGTTTAAAAAATCCCGTGTCTCCTCCATTGTAATAGACGGGCAAGGTGCGAAAGTTTGACAGGCGTAGCAACAGTAACTATGGAGGGCGGGACTTCTGGAAGGGTCAATTATGGCGTTTTATTAAGAAACAGGAAGTTGGTGTTATAGAAAGAAAAAAGGCTATGAATTGGATGTAATTTGGCAGCTACATGTGGAATTGCTTTTGGTAGTCAGAGACAGAGCTCTGGCCTAAGGTGTGGCTTTGGGACTCCATAGCGCCACCTGGCAGCACGTTATCTGTTGTGGTTGACACAAACATTCATGAAAATGAACCAAATTTGGTGGACTTGTGTGTTATTGCTATGGCTAGTCAGAGACAGAGCTTTGGCCTAGGGTGTGGCTTAGGGACTCTATAGCGCCACCTAGCAGCACGTTATCTGTTGTGGTTGACACAAACATTCCCGAAAATGAACCAAATTTGGTGGACTTGTGTGTTATTGCTATGGCTAGTCAGAGACAGAGCTTTGGCCTAGGATGTGGCATAGGGACTCTATAGCGCCACCTAGTGCGTTGTCTGTTGTGGTTGACACATACATTCACGAAAATGAACCAAATTTGGTGGACTTGTGTGTTATTGCTATCGGTAGTCAGGGACAGAGCTTTGGCCTAGGGTGTGGCTTAAGGACTCTATAGCGCCACCTAGCGCATTGTCTGTTGTGGTTGACACAAACATTCACGAAAATTAACCAAATTTGGTGGGCTCGTGTGTTATTGTTTTTGCTAGTCAGAGACAGAGCTCTGGCCTCGGGTGTGGCTTAGGGACTCTATAGCGCCACCTAGCACATTGCCTGTCATGGTTGACACGTACATTCACGAAAATTAACCAAATTTGATGGGCTTGTGTGTTATTCCTATTGCTAGTCAGAGACAGAGTTCTGGCCAAAGGTCTGACTTAGGGACTCTATAGCGCCACCTAGAGCATTGTTTGTTGTGGTTGACACAAACATTCACAAAAATGAACCACATTTGATGGCCTTGAGTGTTATTGCTGCCGCTAGATAAAGACAGAGCTCTGGCCTCGGGTGTGGCTTAGGGACTCCATAGCGCCACCTAGCGCATTGTCTGTTGTGGTTGACACGTACATTCACTAAAATGAACCAAATTTGGTGGGCATATGTTTTGCTATAGCTATTCAGAGACAGAGCTCTGGCCGAGGGTGTGGCTTAGGGACTCTATAACGCCACCTAGTGTGTTGCCTGTTGTGGTTGACATATACATTCACGAAAATGAATCAAATTTGGTGAGCTTGTGTGTTATTACTGCCGCAAGTCAGAAACAGAGCTCTGGCCTAGGGTGTGGCTTAGGGACTCTATAGTGCCACCTAGCGCATTGTCTGTTGTGGTTGATACATTCACGAAAATGAACCACATTTGGTGGGCATGTGTGTTATTGCTACCGCTAGTCAGGGATAGAGCTCTGGCCTAGGGTGTGGCTTAGGGACTCTATAGCGCCACCTAGCACATTGTCTATTATGGTTGACACATTCACGAAAATGAACCACATTTGGTGGGCATGTGTGTTATTGCTACCGCTAGTCAGGGATAGAGCTCTGGCTTAGGGTGTGGCTTAAGGACTCTATAGCGCCACCTAGGGTGTTGTCTGTTGTGGTTGACACATACATTCAGGAAAATTGACTAAATTAGGTAGGCATGTGTGTTGCTCATGCACATGCCCACCAACACGCACATGTTGCTTTGTTAGATTCCGAAATGTCACAGGTCTCCGCACCGCAGGTGCTCGGGCCCGCCATCGCCGCTTGCGGCTTTATTTTTTTTTAAACCTGACTCTCGCCAGATCCTTGGAGAAGGGTCTGACTGCAGAGCCGCAGAGCCACTACACTCACGCCACTACGTCACCATGTACAGGTTGGAGAACCTGAGAAGAGATTACTCAATGTGATTCCTGTTATTTTAACTTTCATTGCCCTTTTTGTTCAGCAATTTTTTAAACCTATCGCTAACGCTGGGTTTCCACAGGGCATGTCACCACGCGCCTGTTAAAATTTCGCCCGAGGGGGGTGGTCACGTTTCGGCTGAGTGACAGGCAGGATACTTTCGTTGAAAACGGTGGTCAACGGTAGCTCAACAGGTTAGCTTAGTGGTTAGTTAGCGAGACAGTAGTGCTTCAGATTATATTCAGTGGTTTATCTAGCCCAAGTATGTTCAGGTGGCATACACACAACAATCCGTTTTAATGTTTTTATGTTGACAACAAGTCATGTTGTACAGAAACGCGATAGTAGTTAATATCAGTGTGTTAGCGATTTCGTTGCTATGTGTTTTCAATAGGTTATAATGGGTCAACAAGCTAACAAGCTAACTCTACCGTTAGAGAGCTTACGTTAAACGTCGACACTGACTGATGACTTGTACAGATCATTTTTACAGTTACAAATGATGTCTACAGTTTCAAAACATGATATACACTTACAAGACTTTTGTAGTCTATTTTAATTCCATAATATTGCAAATCTAGAATGAACGGAAGTTGAAAACAGTTCAGATTTCCGGGTTATATCAGTGATATCCACTGCGCATGCGAGGCAAATCTGGCGTGACGTAGTGGTGGCGTGACGTAGTGGTGTGGCTACTGCGCATGCGCGGGCGTGACGTAGTGGTGTTGTGGTGGCTCTGCGGCTCTGCAGACAGATATTATTGTGGAGCTCAGCGACACGCCTCTGGTGGAGCATGGCGGAACTACAAGGATCTGGCGAGAGTCAGGCTAGTGTACTTTTCTACGACGGACATCAGATACTCAAGATTTTCATTCTATTCAGCTTCCAGTACGTATTTCAATTTGGACGTCCAGATAAATAAACACGGGTTAAATATAAAGTCTGAAGAAACAGACTGTTATTTTGAACCACGTTACGATTATTTATCTTGATTTTAGACACACAGGATTAACGTTAGAATAAATTTCACTCAATCGCTGTTAACATTGGCGATCACTACTGTAATCAACGGCATATACTGAAACTATTTACTGCATATCCCCCAGAGGTTAGTTTGGTTTGGTAAGCATCATGTAGGCTAACATTACAATAGCCTACAAGACTTTGGCATGACATTGAATTAGCTAGCATAACGTTAGCAAGCTAAACGAGGCATTTCTGACGGTAGCATTACATGACAGAGATTGGTAGGCTATATCAACACCCGATACGTTTTTGAGAACATCATTCAAAATGTATAGATAATCTAAACCATTTACCGATTTAAAGCTTTATATGCAGCGTCAACGTTTCCATCCTGAACCATTACAGTTCGGGCAACGAAGCGAAGATGTCTAGACATATTGAACTGTGTCCCTCCACATCTCCTCCGGGTGGTAAGATGGACGCAAGAGATATTGTTCCGGAAAGTTGGCGTTCGAAACACTGGGTGGCGCTAAAGATAAAGTAACGGAGACGGAGCCCGTACTCCCGTAGGTCTTCATGGATTTTTCCTCAAAATATAACACAGACCTTAAATGAAGTAGCAAAGTATAGTTGTCTGAAACATCTATTTGAAAAGTATAATTTTAGTTGCATCATAACTATGTAGGCCTAGGCAAGATGGTGAAAATGTGGTGGTGGTGTTAAAGTCATCTTAAATCATGAGGACAAATAACAGAGGAAAGGAGATGAAAGGCTTTTCATCAGAATCATGTTTGTATGCCAGATGGGGAGAGGTGGTAGACAAGTGAGAAAGAGAAGAATTTCTATGTCTACAATAGCCTTTATCTGAGTTATCTGACCTGGACTGAGAGAAATAATGGTCTAAATAAGAAAATGCTTGATAAATAACAGCAGACCCTCTCTCACTGTCTGCTCAGTTTACTGTAGTTTTGTAAAATGAGAAGCCTCCTTGGAAAGACCCAGGTCATCATCATGCCACGGAACGTCCCTGAATTGGTCTTTATGCCTCCTCCTCTTTCCCTTGGTCTTCCGCGTCCTTTTCCCTTGTTGTTCTTTCTTTGTCAAACACTTTAAATTTGATTCTCTGTGGAAGACGAAGGAGGTCAGACTTCTTCATCTTCCATTTCAGTTCATTATTTTGATCGCATTCTGATTCTGAGAAACTGACCTGGCTGAACTCTGCCATCCGGCCAAGAAGCCAAGAATGAAAAAATGTGCCTCTGTGTGTGTGTGTGTGTGTGTGTGTGTGTGTGTGTGTGTGTGTGTGTGTGTGTGCGCGCGCGCGCGCGCGTGCGTGTATGTGTGTGTGTGTGTGTGTGTGTGTGTGTGTGTGTGTGTGTGTGTACACGGGTGTGTGTGTGTGTGTGTGTGTGTGTGTGTGTGTGTGTGTGTGTGTGTGTGTGTGTCTGTTTCCATGCCACATTTCCAGGGGTATCACTTCCCATCCAGACATGTTGAAAGGTCTCTGGTGGGTAGGGTTTGGGGGAAGGGGGGGAAAGGGGGGGGGGTCCTCAGGAGCACAGACAGAATGAAAAAAAAAGGAAAAGGTAATTACCCCTGAGCTTTTCAGAATGAGAAGGTCTGCAGTGTCATTTTTCACCCCTGCCCTCTGTCTCTCTTCCACTAAACCACTTCTTCGCACCGTTTGCTTTGATCCTCTGCCCTCTCACTCATTGGCCACCGTCACCTTTTTCACCCTCTCTGCCTGCCTTTTGAAAAGATGGCCCTTTTATGGTCTGTCATTCAATTGCAAACATTTCACTTTTTTTCTGCTCCATCACTCTGCTTCCCCCTTCTTCCTCACCTCAGGAATGTGCCAGCCCCCTCAGAGAGAGAAAGGACTGGCCAGAGAAGCATGAATGTGAAAGGGGTGGAAGGTAGAGAGGTGTAGACTGAGCACCTTTAAAACACAACGATTCTGTTTCATGCATGACCATGTGGTTTTGTTGCAAAGGAAAACAGATCCGGAAAAGTTATTTCAAAATCACAGAGAATTTTTATAAAGTCTGTTTATAAGCTTGTCTGTATAAATGTATGAAATAGTCATCCACATAGTCACCTGATATGAAAAGGAAAACAACATTCAGATACTTATGTCTGTGACATTGATGTGTTCTGCAAGATTTGTAATCACTACTCGTCATCACGGCTATGTAGCACTTATAAGTTCTCATGTAAGTTCTTTCTTGTTGCAACATTGTATTATCCTTTTACATTTTAAAAAATCTGTGTGTGTGTGTGGGGGGGGGGTCATGTAATTGCAAGAAAGACAGAAGGAAATGGAGGAAGAGAGAGAGAAAGGGAGAAAGAGAGAGAAAGGGGTGGAGAGATGAACTAGAGATACGAACTCTGGTAGATAAAGTTTCAAACAATGGAGATCTGTTTAGTACACACAAACACAGACATGCATCAACACGTTGTCACTCTAGACATTGTTAGAATGAATGAAAGAAAGGATGCTTTCAGTGTATTTCACTTTTTGCTGTTCCATAAAATGTTCTAGGCCTTTGTATATGTATGTATGTATGTTCTATGCAAAACAAAAACCCTAGAAAACAAGAAAAACCTAGAAAACAAGATTAAAAACCAAGCCCATTTGATTTGTATTTGCATGTTGTTCCTTTATGATCGGAAATGGCCACAAATAGAAGAAATGAAAGAATCATGAGAATACTAAAAGCTTCAAGAATTCAATTGTTTCACCCCATAAAACAATTCAGAATTTAGTTTGTGGGAGCATGCTGACAATTTTCATCTCATAAGTGAATGGTTCATTTCACAACAACCAGACTGACTCCAGTCTTCCGAAACGGTGACGATGTTGTGCTGTTTCCTTGAAAAGAAGCAATTCTCAGTCTTTCACTGGTTCCAAAGAAGAAAGCAATTAGACACTTAATGGTTTCAGCATGTCTTCACGAAGTTGAAAAGCAAGATGTGAAATGCCTAAGAATAGTTCATTTTTTACAGACACCAAGGCATTGTAAGATTATTTTTCATTCTATTTGTTAGGGACCATGAACAATTGTTAATTGTTGCCATTTATGCCTTATGCCAGAGGTAGCTAGGCTAATTTATATAGGCCTATGATCATCTGGTGATCATATTGTCATATATCATGGAACTATTACTAATAGGATTTAGCGTGCAAACCTGAGCAAATTCAGTCGCAGGAGAATGGCCCTATGGTGACAAAGAAATACACCTGAAAATACATGTGGTGATGTCAGCATCATGGGATGTGAGTTGAACAGACGAAAGTGCAGTCGAATCTAGGAAACTTAGGCCAGTGCACTGGACCAACAGTTCTCCTTCCAAAAATGTACTCATTGGCGCACACAAACAATGCAGGAGTTGCCTAACCATGCATGTCTTTGGATATCCCAGCATGGGTAGCTAGCACCCTGACTTGAACCCTACTGAACATCTGTGGAGAGTTTGGAAATGGCTGTCAACCAACAGTCCCCATGCAACTTGTCAGAGTTGGTGAAGCTCTGCAGAGCAAAATGGTAGAAAATTAGCATGTGTGCCAAGCTCAACATGCATATAGGAAAACTCATCAATTTTCAATTAAGAGTTTAACATGGGGTTATTAACAAGTTAACAACATATCTGAACGTTCTGTACATTGCATTTTATGCTTCTCTGTATAATAATGAAATCGAATAATGCAAAGATTTTTTTAAAACGTTTTTTTTTTTTCAGTTGGGGATGAAAGAGGGAGGGGAGGGAGGAAATGGACCATACTGTAGCGCGTCTCATGACTCATGTAAATTGCGATGGGCGTGCTTTTGAGGGGCTAATTGGCTGTCGCGTTGCCCGGCGCCTGAAACCCATGGTCATACGTTAAGGACCAATAGGAATAAGTTCGGACTGAGCTAACGAGGAGAGAGCCGGAGGATTCATGCGTAACGGTGCGCGTCCCAGCCACTAAAGGAGGACGCTGCTGCAACGGCGCTACAAAGAGAGAACCATTCATTATAGTCTGCAATTGGCTATAATCCCGGAAAATACATTTGGAAATTTGTCAAATAATTTAACAAGTACCTGGCTTTAATTGCACACTACCTGCAAGCATGGAAAGTAAAATCGCGGACTTCTCTGGAACATGGAAAATGAAAAGCTCCGAAAACTTTGAGGACCTCTTGAAAGCTCTAGGTAAGTGAAATATTATGACAAACTGTCTTTTAATGACTAATATCAGTGGTAGCACTAATATAACCTACATTTACGGCAAATATAGGCATGTGCACGCATAGGCTATTGCTAGATTTGGTTTGATTTAAAAAAAAAAAAAACCAAGACTAAACGTATTCTTAAGTCCAACCTTCTTCCTAGGCTACATAGGCTGCGATTGATTTGAGAGTGCAGGTCGCCGGCCGGCCAGGGGCACCAGCAGCTAATGACTAATGGGTTCGGAAAAGGGGTCTTAATGAAGACCTCATGAGATTGAGATTATGTTCCCTTGTAATGGAGCCTCAATGCCCTCGGTGCTTAGGCTACACTGGCCCCAATGAAATCGCTGCAAGGGACGCGCTGTATATGCTCTGGAGAAGTGGCTGTGTTGAAACCCTGGCGGCATTCATTCTGTGGACCGTTGAGTTTGGGGCTGGTATTTGTTTGTCTCAGGAGAAATCTCCCCCAATCAACTTAGAAGAAGGTGTTTGGGATATCAGTTTCCAAAGTACCTTAGTCCATTCTGCAAAGCCACATTCCACTGTAATCACTAGAGGGCCCTCCTTATTAAAGTCAGCAAACCACAAGCATTCTTTCAGTGAGGTCAAGGAGGCCCACACACTATGACATCCATCCATCTTTGGTTACAGAACATACAGTGTACCAAAATTATGCATAATTTGCCTGTGTGTGTGTGTGTGTGTGTGTGTGTGTGTGTGTGTGTGTGTGTGTGTGTGTGTGTGTGTGTGTTTGTATGTGTGTTCTCAGGAGTAAACGTGTTCCTTCGAAAAATCGCTGTGGCGGCGGCATCTCGCCCAGCAGTGGAGATCTCACAGCAGGGCGAGACTTTGTCCATTCAGACATCTACCAGTGTCCGCACCACCCACATCTCCTTCACTGTGGGACAGTCCTTCAACGAGACCACAGTGGATGGACGACCATGCACGGTATCAGGCTCCCTGAATTGGACAATAAATGTTGTCTTCTGTATTTGTGTAGAACACTCGTCTCCAACTTTCCCCCTCCAATATGTGTTGCTTTGTTACCATGTATGTCTTAGGCTATATGTTTTATATACCATGTAGGCCCATGTATGCCTATTAGTAGTATTATTTACGTACATAGCTGACAGCCACCCAAATCAGCTGAATAAGTTTCATTATGTGTTTCCTTAAACCTTTTAGAGAGCTACAGGTGGATGGGTGCTGGTAGCTCGCAAGCTACCTGTTGGAGACCCCTGAACCATATGAATGAGTGTGTCTCAATGTAGTTTGTATCGCTACTCATGGCTATACCATTAAAGGATAGCAGTGCTCCAAACTGTTTGGAAATAAGTCATTTAGATCACTTTTCTGTTTTCCTTTTTTATCCATTGCTCTAGTCTAGAACAATGAACAGGTACATTTATGTCATTGTGCAGACTGCCTACATACCAATGAACCTCAAACTGCATGTGAAAGTGGAAAGTCGAAGAGGCGTTAAGATCCAGGGGTGAAATGGACAAAAGCGTCTGCTAATACATGTAAACATGAACAAATGCGGCTTCCGCAATCACAGACTGTGCCTTAAAGGTCATAATCATCGTCTAATCAATCATCAGGGTGAAATTAGCAGGAAGAGCTCCATTTATAGCTGCTATGATGAGAGATGTTTTTATTGTCTTTATTTGTGACACGTTAACCATAGAATTAATCAAAAGGAAATTCCTATAAACACAAGTGGAAAACATGTGGCTTTTCCCATCTTTTCCAGTTCATCTAAACAGCCATTAATCAATCTCACTCTTTTTTTTACTATTTGTTTAACTCTTAAGTTTTTTTCTCTCTCTCACTCGCTCTTCATTGCTTGGCTGTATTCTCTTCAGAGTGCCCCGCAATGGGAGACTGACAGCAAAATTGTCTGTGAGCAGACTCTCCAGAAGGGCGACGGACCCAAGACAGGCTGGACACGAGAACTGACCAACGATGGAGAATTAATCCTGGTGAGACCGCTTAAGCCTGCCAGTCATTTTCAATGGCTTTTGTGTGTATACTGTCATGTTAAAGTATTTACTGGAATTTTTTCACAATACTGGGACCTGATTGTCAGTCGGATAAGATTATGTTAACATTGACTGACTGTGGAGAGTGGATAGGTCAACAGTATATTTGGAGAGTACAGGAAGTGTGTCATTGACAGGGAACTTTATTTAACAATTCCACAGATTTCCCTCCTCTTTTTCTGTGTAGTATTGCCCTACAAACCAGAAATATACAGGAAACACCAAGTGTATAAATGGATTTCTATTGAAATGCTGCAATATAATCTAATGTGTGTGTTCCTGTATTTCAGACGATGACTGCCGGGGATGTTGTATGCACCAGAGTATACGAAAGAGAGTGAAGAAGGGACACTTTTTGACACCTTTTACTATGTCCATAGTGCATAATCAGCTTCATCAGTCTGTCAAATATTGGTTCATCAATGTATTAAGTGTTTGTATGGGATGAGTGTCTTTCTGACATTTTTGTTTTGTTTTGTTTTGTTTTGTTTCTCATTATATGTATGGTTATGTGCATTTACATTTTCTATTTGCATGCAAGTATGTCTTTTTATTTTCCAAATCAAAAAGCTTGTATTTATTCTGAATGTTTGTGTGAGAATGCATACCAATAAACCAAAACGGGACGTTTTTGTCTAAAGCAGGTGAAAAAAATGAGTTATTTTCTCAGCCTCTGCACCACTGAAGTAGCTGCATGCAGTAGACAGAAAGTTGATAGGTCTCTCCTCCCTTCCTATCGTGTCAATCTCTACCCCTGTAATTTCCACTCCCCTGTTTTCTCCCTCTCCCCCTCTCACACTATATAATTCCATATTTCCTTATCAGCACATATTACCCTTCATCATGTTCCCTTCTGGCCTATCAACACACTTTCCCCCTCCTCTCTCTCTGTATCTTTTCTGTAATCAGCTTCCACCCTTTTCATTTCCCCTCGTCTTTCCCTCTCTCCTCTCTCCCATACGTTTCGAGCCGCCGTACCGTCTCGCAGTTCTCAGTTGCAGAAATGAAATCCATATTTTCTGGATTCCATGAGGAGTTCAAGAATACGTTTTTGGCAAGGGAACGGGGGGAAAATCACGCAGGGAGTGGTAGGGAAAGAGTGAGTGAGAGAATGAGACAAGGGCTACGGAGAGGAAGAAAAAAGTCAGTTCACATTTTGGGAGAGGTCCTCTCTCTCTTTCTCTCTCTCTCTCTCTCTCTCTCTTTTCCCTTCTCGTTCTTTGTCTTCCTTGCAGCTGTGACTCGTTACTGTATGAGATCTGAAAACCTACCCCCCACCTGGCCCCATTCCTTGGTGAATACAAGTTACTGCCTGGTGTTCCGTGGTCAGGGACAATGTTCTGCCGTCTCACACTTGCATATAAATTTGGGCCAGAGCCATAATGCTGAAAGTACTAGAAAGATGGAGCGGTGCCTGAGAGGTAAAGCAACAAAGGCGTGCGTAGTGTGTCTATCGACCCACCAGCAGCTGAACTGTTGAACTCTGGTGCTAGTGATTTTGACGACACACACACGCACGCACACACACGCACGCACGCACGCACGCACGCACGCGCACACGCACACACACACACACACACAGGCATACTCTCTCTCTCTCTTTCTCTGCAGACCCACAGAAAATATTCTATTTCCTGTCCTATGTCTCATGCCAGTGATCTCTTTTCCAGGCACCTTTGCAGACAATGTCAGCTCTCATAGTCTCCTCTGTCTCTATACGTTTTAAAACTCTGCACAAAGTTGTGTGTGTGTGTGTGTGCATGTGTGGTCACATAAATGTACTGTATGCCAGCGTGCATGCATGCACGTTGGTCTGCTAAAGAGAGTGGGGAAGAGAGTGTACGACTTAAGAAAGTTTGAGACTTTTGCCGCGGTCTCACAGTTAACAATGACTAAAAACTCTCTCTGTGAGCATCTGTAAGATACCGAAGATTTACAAAACTATTTTTTCAGTGCTCTCTTTCTCTCTCTCTCTCTCTCTCTCTGATATGTACTCTCTATTCCAGCTCCTCTCTTTAATTAAACACTGGCAAACAAAGGACCCTGAAGGCCGATGTTTCGCGGAATGCTCCACCATGAACAAAGTATACACGCTGGTCCGATTCCCAGAGAGGGTTGTAGTGGCGGCGGCAGCAGCCGCAGTGGGAGGGAGTCAGAACATTGTTTCAGATGCGTACGAGGAAGCTGCGGCCTGATCGAGTGCAGGCCCTCTCATACCACCAGCTCTCCCTCGGAGCAAACCGCAATGCTTATGACTTCTTCATCTCTTTCTCCTCTCCTTTCTCCTTCTCCCCTCTTTATTTAATTACTCTCCACATTCCACACTGTAACACTGTCCATCTCTCTCTCTGTCATACACACTTTTATTCTCTTTCTATTCTACTCGCTTATTTTGCTTTTGCATACATTTAATACTCTGTGTATACATTTAATAGTTCAGTCTCTCTCCTCTCATTCATCCAGAGTCTCCCTCTCCCAACATCCTCGCCAGCCATTATGTCAGCCCATTCCATAAGCGATGATGTCATTGGGTCGTCTATCGCTTGATTGGCCACGGAATGCTGTGGTTTTAGGACTTGGAGGCACCCAAGTCCAGTAGCGGGTAAACGTGGGTGGACATGGAAACACTCACAGACACATGCAAAAGGCAATGACACACACACACACACACACACACACACACACACACACACACACACACACACACACACACACACACACACACACACTCACACTTTCATCTACATCTCAGTCAAACTGTGACCAACTTGTAACGCTTCAGTATGTTAGTATGTGGAGGTATCACATCTAAACTGTGTGGTGAACACACACACACACTTTCAGCTACATCTCAGACAAACTGCGACCAACTTGTAACGCTTGCATGTCAGAGGATATGTAGAAGCATCTACATTGTGTGTGGTCATGTGAACACACACACACACACACACACACACACACACACACATACATACACACATACAGACACACACACACGCGCATACTCAGACTTTCAGCTACATCTCAGACAAACTGCGACCAACTTGTAACGCTTCAGTATGTCAGTATATGTGTGGATGTATCACATCTACACTGTGTGTGGCCGTGTGATGATCATATGACTGCTCCTCCATGACTGCCCCTCCATCACCCATGTGAACCCACATGACTAAGGGACAAAGAGGCGGGTTGAGGGGTTAACCTGTTGAGGAGTGAATTATTTTCCTAGTTCCTTCTAGAATTCTACGCAAACGATCTTTACTTTCAGTGTTCTTTATGCAGACTGCGGGGAAAATCTCTGAGGGTAATTGTTGCATCGCAATGCAGAACTCTCAGTTCGCCGAACATTCTAATTTCATATTTGTGACCGTACTCCTCAAGGGGGAAGTGTGAATCAACACATGATCAAACAGAAATGCTATCATCCAAACAAATGGCATATTCTGCTAATATGCTGACTCACTCAGACAGGATTACAGTTACATTTGTTTAGAAACCTGATGATTTCAGGGACAGTGGTTGTAGGGCCATAGGGGCCATGACAGGCTAGTGCAGTGTTCCCATTCGTGAATAATACCAATAAAATCTAGCAACATTAACCTCTACATTACGTAAATCTCGCTGACTGGCCGGCCATTCACAACATTAATGTAAGCAGTGAATGTAGGCTACAAAATAGGACCTTAGTACCAAGACTAATAGTAGCCTAGGCTGTACCAGTACCACCATACAATTTACATTACAATCCCATAGGAAACAAAATCCCTTCATTTCACCCCTTATAAATACCTTACTTTTGACATTAGCCTAAACCCCTTTTGCAATTATGTCATTTGTGCATATAAGGTCAGTTAAGGTGAACAGCCTACTGAATTTACCCATTACTTTTTCAAATTCCCCTGACTTATCACCTTGAAATAAAATGAAGATATACTTAAATGGTACTAATTACCCCCTTAGTCACAACAAATAAAGGGTTAGGTAGCCTACCTCAACCCCTGACTTGACACCTTAGAGATATTAAGGGGTTTCACACTCACACCTTCAACTAACGTGTTACAAATGAAGGGCCTCTTAATATAAAATACCGGTAAGTGGTTTTGGTATGCTTTCATGAGAATGTTAAGGTAAATTCAAGTAGGCCTACATCACGTGCTGTAGGCCAAGTGATATGGATAGATAGACAGCAAACAGTTTGCAACTTTGCAGACGTCTACCCATAGCCTAGGCCTACAGCAGAAGACTTTGACATAATTGTCTTTTAACTAATTCCCCCCAAGCTTACTCAGAAGACTACAATATTTCGAAAATCTTTCTCACATCTTGTCAACGTCTGAATTCTGGTGTAGGGAATCTAGGGATGGCTAGTTGATATGCCTACAGGCCAAAGTCGACCGAGGTGGCGTTTATCAGAGCCCTGAATATACAGTTGTGGCGTTTATGAACCCACAGCGACGCCTTGTGGTTGAAAATGAAAACAAGACGGCTTCATATTTTGGATGATATCATTGGTCCGATTTTGCTTCATGAACCCATGAACCCCTCCATTTTCTCCTTTTGGTAGTCCACTTAGCATTCGGAAATAAACTGCGTAGTAGCAATAAGGTCACATACGAATATGCAATATTCAGTCACTGAAAATCTTTTGTCTAATTCGTATCACACTTATAGGCTATTCACGACATGGACGTCAATGCATTTAAGAAATGCAGAGTCCTCAGTACAGACCATGGTACAGACTCTAAAGACACAGACGGGAAACAGACACGCCCCCCTCCCCCTAAGTGGACACGTGCTTCAGCTTGTCCTCTCGCCGCAGTCACATGACTTGACTTCCTGATTCCAGCCTTCTCACGATAAATCTCACCGCTTTCGTTACTGCAAGGAAATTGGAATTCAAAGGGCAGGCCAACATTATAAGCGAACCTTTCGAAGACGACGCAATGCAGCCTGGAGGACTCAAAAACAGCAGACACAATACATGAGAGTAAATGAAGACAAGGTTGGCTACGTGGCTTGCCAGCTAGCGAGCAACGTAGCGATAGCTAATTTGATTTAACGGTAACGTACGTACGCTAGCTTAGCTGTCTTTTAGCTATTTTGCTAGCCTTTAGCCGTAGTGCTAACAGCTGTCGTTTACAGTTTTAGTGCTTGATCAAGTGGTTTAATCACTCAATCAGTAACACCAAATTCGTTCAGATAGAGTTTAAAGCGAACGTTAATGCTAACTAAACGCCCTGCTAAGCGGTATCATTGATTGAACACATACATTCTCAGGGGTTTTAGGAGGATAATAGCTTTCAGTTTAAAGCTAGCTCGCTAGCCGACATACGAAAGACATCTTTGTACTTGTCAACCAACGATAAGGAATCATGTCAAAGTACACCAGCTTTCCTGAGCCGAATGAAGATCAGAATCCATTCCAGGTAAAGCTTATTTACATTGTTATGGTAATTTCTTAATATGAATTGATGATTGAATGTGAACGTGATATTATGAGGAACGTAATACTTCAGTAGCATTGTAGAGTTCGGTCATTGCGCTGTATCATATTGCTGGCGCAGTAACGTCAACAAGTTGAGAGAGGAGGATGTATTTTAAGCAATCAGGAAGGACCTGCTGATACTTAGTCATTGCAATGGCTATGATTGCAAGATGGTGCTCAGAAAGCTACTGTTTTGTCTCGTTCTCTGCCGACTCATTCATAATACATTAAACGCCTTGTTTTCCTTGTGTGTTGGAACAGGACCCGTCTGTTACCCAACACAGCAGCACCACGGGATATGCCACTCTGGACCTGTACAACCCTTTTGACAATAAGACAGCGGTGAGAGGCCCGAAAGCTTTTCAGAATCTTTTGCTCATGTGTGAGTTGGTTTAGGAGGGCCAAGAAGGAATAGAGGGGGCTGGTGAGAATGCAGAACGCAACAGGCATGCATGACATGAATATTGCATTCCAGCCATCTGGGGCATAACCAAGACCATATCATGAGATCTGGTCTCTGTGTTGAGGTCCTTTTGGTTGTTTCTTGCCGTACATTGCACTCAGAGAACATTTTATTCATTCAGTGTCTGGCTGGTTAACCTGATAATGTTTTAAACATTTCTGTGTGCAATCGGTTCCGTGAGAGTAATTATTAACCTGTTGCATAGGGACACAAAATGTTATGGAAAAAGCAAATGAAATACTTCACAAGAATTGCTTGCATATGCTATGTGCACTCAGTTTTTTAAAGAATATATACAGCATTGTATCAATATATTTATCTAACATTTATCTTTAATTTGTATTTATTTATCTTTTCATTTTTGTAGCAAGCACCTCCTCCCTATGAGTCCACCGTGCCCACTGCACCTCCGCCTGCTCAAACCCCACCCAATCGGACGACACCCACGGAGCCACGCAACTATGGATCCTACACCACCCAGGTACCTCCGTTGACCACAACCCCAATCCACCCCTCTCCCACTGAGGGTTACACCGATGGCTACAGGGCCCGGGGCGAACATGCCTCCTAACATGTATGTCCTCTCGACCACTCACAGTCTGTAACCTTTCCTCCTGTCTTACTCATTCTGTAGAACGAGGATAGTTCTGCCTCGGGCTCATATGTCCCTCCCACTCTGCAATCAACAGACAACCCACCTGGATATACTGCTGTATGTGTTTCCCCTCCCACTTTGCATATAGAGGCAACCTTGAGTCTTGGCAAACAACAAAAAAAAAAAACGCCCTTGCTCGCTCTATGCCTGCCCTGCGTGCAGTAATCACAAATACTCATGTACCTTTTATTCTGTTTGATTCTAACATGCTACGGCTTACATGCTAACAATGCACGCTTGTGCCTTTAAAGCTCTAGACATATCTATGATGTTTTGTCTTGAACAGAGTGAATATGAATGTAAAAGAGACGTTTTAATGTGTTTGGTATTGAATAGGCTATAAGCTGCTTTCTGCTATGATTTTTTTGGAACATGTCTAGGGAAACCACCAGAAGCATCACTTAGCCTCATGATGCTCTAATTTTGCAAGTAACTCAATAACCCTGCAGACAATTTGATTTAAGTGATTCTTTGTACCTTACAAAAGCTTGATTGTGAGTACCTTATGTTAGATCAAGGCAAATACCCAGAAAACACTTCATTCTGGTGTGGACTTCTACTAACATAGAAGTAAGTACATAGTAAGTACATAGAACAGTAAAATGAACGCTTTAATCCCTCCCCTCAATGTTTACAGCACACAGCTTGGTATAGGATGTCTGTCACTGCTTATCGCAGGGATGTAAAAGTCATGTGGTTGGGATGGACCACTGGCTCTTAGATGAAGCCCTGATTATGTCACAACCTGTAGCTTCATTCGTATCACAACTGGCCTCTCCCACTAGACTCACACTGTTTCACAATGCATATTTCCCTATCCATGCAGAGCAGCGCTCACATGCTTTTGCATAACAGGGGATCAGACAGGAGTAGAGAAAATCCCCAGACAGACACTTTTGTGCTTAACAGCCAAAGACAGGATGGCAACTAATTCATGGTCCCCGTGATAACATTTACAAGTTCACCCCAGGTCGGAGAAGGTCTCAAATCTTAAAGCTGTTGACTACGCTGAATTCTTCCCCAAGCCTGCAACTGTCCATCTTCCTTCAAAGGGAAGATTCTGCTCGTCTGAGACCAAGACTCCGGCTTAATTCCCATGAAATGTTGACCCCATTCAGTGACTCAAAGGTAGCTCATCATCAGTTAGTGAGCTGGTGATGAAGACTCCATCTCTGCCAGGAGATGGCATGGGAGTTACACATTAATGTGTGCCGTAGCTTTAACTCCTCATGGGCGCAGTAGGTAACATTGCATCATGGGATTAAGGGAAACATATTGGGCAACAGTGGGATTGACTGGGCGGCAGTGGGAACAGTATATGCCCAGAAGCATCAGGAACATCTTGAAACTGGCTTTACTCCAGCACTAGGGCAGTGTCTGGCATTTGCGCACGATGTCTCAGGTTGTCAATTAATCTAAGAGGTAGTTTTAAAGAGGAATTCTGGCGAAAATGGACCAAAGGGTGTTTTTTTTTTTTTTTTTAAATGAAAATACATCAACGAAGCCGTGGAGACAAGACAACATTTTTCGTTGATTAAGCACTACAGAGATAGCACCGGCAAAGAGTGGATTAGCTAGGGGCGACGAGCAACACTTTCAAAATACTTTTTTTAACCACTAATATTGCTCAAAACTGTGTCAAACCTTGTCAGTAGCTTGGAAAAAAAAAGAAAAAAACCTTGCTCGGGCCGGGGTCCCTATGCATAAAACAAAGCACCAACAATGAAGTTTGCAAACCCGGAGTTTATAACAGAAGACTGTTAATGACACATACCAATTGGATTTAGGAAGGAAAGCAAAGATCCTCGTCACATTGCCTTTTGTGAATGTTCCTTGGAGAGGAGCTGATAAAGAGCTGGTAAGTGTTCTTAACAGTCTTCTGTAATAAACTTCGGGTTCACTAACTTGCTGGTGCTTCGCTGTATGAATAGAGACCCAGAGCAAGCTACTGACACGGTTTGCTGCTGTTTTGAGCAATATTAGTGGTTCAAAAACATTATTTGGAAAGCGTTGCTCACCGTTTGCGATTTTGGGCTCTCGCTATTGCCAGTGCTCTGTAGTGCTTGATCAACGAAAAATACGGTCTCCACGACTTAGTTGATGTATTTTTTTTAATTCAGAAATACACCTTTTCGTCCTCTTTCGCCGGAGTTACACTTTGAAGGCTTTTAAAGACATGTACATGTCGTGTTTAATTTATAATGGGAAGCAGCATGTTGTTGGTTTGCACCACTAGCCATATGATCTTCCTACAGGTGGTTTCGTCATGACATATCTATATCCCTTTAAAACCCTTCCCCTTCCTTATTTCTTCTAACTTCATTTCATCATGTGACTCTCTGTCTCTCTCTCTCTCGCTCTCTCTGCCTCTGCCTCTCTCTCATTCTCTCTCTCTTTCTTGTTCTCTCTTTCTCTTTGTTTCTGTCTCTCTTGCTGCCTCTCTTTCTCTCTCTCTCTTCCTCTTCCTCTCTGTTGTGTCTCTTCTCTGCATGTCCCCTGATCCACAGCAAAGTGCGGTGAGCGCCACCACGGCGGAGCTGCTGAAGAAGCAGGAGGACCTGGAGAGGAGAGCCCGCGAGCTGGAGAAGCGCGAGAGGGAGCTGGACGCACACGCCCTCGGATCTGGAGCGAGTGAGCAGGGGAGGGAGGGATGGATGGAGGGAGGGGCGGTGGGTGAAGGGAGAAAGAAAGGAGGAAAGAAAGAGAGAGAGACAGAGGGTGGGAGAGGGAGCTGGATGCACATGCCCTCGGATCTGGAGCTAGGGAGGGAGGGAGGGAGGGAGGGAGAGAGAGAGAGAGGGAGGGACAGAGGTGGGTGAAGGGAGACAGAGTGGGAGGAACGGGAAGGGAGGGAGGGAGAGATAGATAGACAGACAGAAGAGGGAATATGAGGGTGGTGCTACTAGAAAGACGAATCAGACAAGTAACAGCCAGGAATCTAGTCATTAGCCAGGATTTGAAAAGAGTGGGTTGGGTGTGGTGTGGAGGCAATTATACATCCCTTTGCCAATTATCATTTGGATGCAAGAAACATCCAGAAGCTCAAAATGCACATAGAGGTTAATGTGTGATGCCTCTACACTAATGATTGGAATCAGCGGGACTAGTGAAAGCTACTAGCGACCCAGCAGTCCTCCTCTTTGTGTGAATTAAGTGTTTGTGTATGAAAGTGAAGTGACCGGTTAGAGTTAATTCCCAACAGAACCCCAAGCCCAAGCCCAGCTATTGTTTCTGTTTGTATATGGGTCCAGAAACCCACTTCCATGTGGGGGAGATGGTGGTGGTGGTGGTGGTGGTGGTGGTGGTAGTGATGGTATGAATGTAATGTAGTTGTTGAAACACGGCCAAAAGATTGTGATGGATAGGTGGAGTCAGCAGGAGAAAAGTAATGGAGAGGTGAGAGAAGAGGAGGGATGTATTGATGGTGTGGGGACGCATGATGGATGAGCGTGAAAATGAAGGCCGTTCTCCCTCTCACACACTTGTGTCTCTCTCTCTCTCTCTGTCTCTCCCCTTGCTCTCTTGCTCTCGTGCTCTCTCTCTCGCTCTCTCTCTCTCCCCCTTCTCTCTCTCACTCTTTGTCTCATTCTCGCAGATCGTCAGAATAACTGGCCCCCCCTGCCCTCCTTCTGCCCAGTGGGGCCCTGCTTCTACCAGGACATCAGCGTGGAGATCGGCCAGAACTTCCAGCGCACTGTCACCATTATGTACTACTACTGGATGTGTAAGTGTGTGTGTGTGTGTGTGTTTGTGTGTGTCTGTCTCATCTGTCTTGTCTTTTAATCTACACATCAGTCAACCCATCTTCGTATCCCTCATCTGCGTGTCGGGTTATGCCCCTATGTGTTGGCATATCATGGCTGACAGTTCAACACTGCTGTGCTGTGCTGTGCTGTGCTGGTGCGTGTCTGTCTTATCTGCCTCGTTTTGTTTATCTTTGGCACCGTCGCGTTGTTCAAACACAAATCCACGCACATGAATGCCTTGTGTGTTTCCTCTGGAGTGATTTGACCTACTTCACTGTTTATCACTTACTTGACTTTTCTTGCTCTCTCATGGGGTTATGTATTTTGGCCTTTGGAAAGGTTTCTGAAGTGTTTTGAATTTTGCCCTCTTTCTCTTTTTTTCCCTTGGTCTCTCGCTGCCTCGACTCCTGCTCTTGGCCTCTCTCTCTCTCTCCCTCTTTCTCTCTCTCTATCTATATATCTATCTATCTCTCTCTCTCTCTCTCTCTCTCGACCCCTTGCCCTCTCCCTCTCCCTGTAGTCACGGCCTGCACTCTGCTGTTCAACATGATCTCCTCGCTGGCCAACTTCTGCGTGGACGCAGGGAATGGCGGCGTAGGTTTTGGCCTGGCTATCCTCTGGTTCATCCTCTTCACCCCCTGCTCCTTCGTCTGTTGGTATAGGCCCGTGTACAAAGCCTTCAGGTGCGTGCACGTTTCCTCCTGCTCAGAAGCGTTTTTACCACACCATACCACATGAAACCACCACCAAGCCATTTTTGGTTACAAATTGACTACACCCACGCACATCTTTTAACCAATTTGTGTTTTAAAAAAAAAAAAAAAAAAAAATTAAGTACGAGAGACTTTGTATCGTCCTCTGGCATGAGCTGGACTTTAACCTGGAAGTGCAGTGTGGTGTGAAGCATGGTTGTTACATTAAGGCATAACCACAGAATGCAGTCTCTGAAATTAGAGTGAAAAGAGTTGACAGCTGAACCAGTTGTTCTGTGAAGTAAGCTGTAGTTCTAGTGCCACCTGCTGCATATCATGTGAATAGCTTATTAGCTATGTTACTTACATTTGATCTCTCTCTCTTTCTCCCCCCCCCACCCTCCTCCTCCTCCCATCTCTCTCCCCAGGAGTGACAGCTCTTTCAACTTCTTTGCATTCTTCTTCGTTTTCTTTGCCCAAGTCGTCTTCTATGTCATCATGACCATTGGCATCCCAGGCTGGGGTTTCAGGTGCGACTGCATAAGCAAGCTCTTTAACTGTCTGATCGATTGAACTTTATCAACCTCATATGAGGGTAGTTGACAGATGTGAGCCAAATGTGGCATTTTTAGGAACTACCTCAAATACAACTCGACAGCTTCCATAACTCGGCAGAGACAAATAGTCTGTCATCAGCTGGGCTAAAGCGGCATTCACACCAAGAATGATAACCATAACAATAAAAGCGTTCACACTGACCAACATTAACGAAAAGTCTCTCCTTGTGTTAATGAATGTGATGGGTTCTGAATGGCTGTTAGCTTTTTATCATTCTCAAAATCGATCTGAAAGTTATCCCCGACGATATCCTTCTTCATGTTGTTATCATTGTAGTTTAAATGTGAACGTCATCTTTTATATTAACGAGAGCGATACATTAGTCATTGTTATTAGTGTGAACGGCCCTTAAAACGTACTAGTTTTATTCTTCCCAATATTATCATAGAACCTAAAACTCTTTAACCTTCTCCCCTTTTCTCATTCACTCAGTGATTACGGTAGTAATTCCTCTAGTTTCCCCCCCTGTGTTGTCCTCTTTGTAGTGGGTGGATCGTGAGTCTGGCTACTCTGAAGACCAGCATTCCTGTTGGGGTGATCATGTTGCTGAACTCCGTTCTCTTCACTGGCCAGGCCGCAATGGGAGTGGTCATGCTGAAGAAGGTAATCTTGAGTCCTTCCTCCCAGGTTGTGTGTGTGTGTGTGTGTGTGTGTGCTTATTCCTTGTTCCATGACAAGCCAGAGACAGGAAATGACATCAGTCCAAATAGTGAGGAAAATCCCATTAAAAAGCATGAGTGTGTGTGTTCCAAGTCTGTCCACATCTAAATGTCACATTCTTTTAAATGTCACTGTTTAGGTCTGTGCTTTGCTTTGCTACAAGCTGTGGGCTCCAGGGGTGAAATCACTCTCACTCTCGCTCTCTCTCCAGTGTGGTGTGTTGATATGTGTTTCTTGTCTCCTCTCTTGTAGGTGCACTCCCTCTACAGGCAGACCGATGCCAGTTTTCAGAAGGCTCAGGCTGAGTTTGCCACCGGCGTTATGTCCAATCCGGCCGTCAGGCAGGCAGCGGCAACTGCCACCACCTCTGCTGCCCAGAACGCCTTCTCAGGGCAGCGGTAGAGGTTTGGCGGAGGAAGAAGAGGAGGGTGGGTCTGGGTTGTGCACTTGTCTGGGACGGCTAGTCCAAGCTGGGCAAGTCTTTACAGACACAGTGGTCTCAGATGTATCGTTACAAACATTTGTGCAAGGTAGATTTCCTTTGTTTCTGTCAATGATGTCCATTGTTTATTTAAAATAAAATTAAAAAAGAAATATAAGTCAGTAACTGGGTAGTAAGAGTAGATTGTGTCCCTCATAATTTACCTAAAAGTTTTGAAGAGGAAGAAAAAAAAGAAAAAGAAAAAAAAAGTAGATTAGAGAACAAAAACACTTAAAGCTCTGTTTGCACGGATACACCTGAGCACCAAAAAGTGTAACCAGTTGTTAGTGTCCTGAGTGGGGGTGGGAGCCAGGACTGTACCCAGAAACCTACCTGAGGAGATGGGGAAGGGTGGGAATATGAGGGGTCGGGGGGTAGGTTACTGTAAATGAGAACTCCGTCATGGAAGAAATTCAACCCGAAAAACATCAATGGAAGACCCACAGGTGGTCTGTAAGCTACTACTGAGAAGTAGATCCCAAGTAGGATGCCAATGCCATGGCAAACCAGTCTCCTCCTCTCTTGCCAGTGCGCAAGCGTCCATGTAATTTCCACACGAGTACCTGTATAATGGCCACTATGACCCGATGATAATTGAAAGCCACCCCCCACCCCGACCCCAGAGTTCAGTGAAGATGTGAGAAGTTGCTTTGAGCTTTTTGCAGTTAATTATTGTTTTGTTTCCCATAATGGTTTCCTTACCTGAAAAGGCGCTGGTGACTCTTGCATTTCTGCTCCCAGTGTTCTACCTTTGCTTTAATTGGCTGGAGCAGTCAGCCAGGCCCTTTCAGTAACAAACAGCAACACCCAAGCATTGCTCCTCACATGATAATAAATAAAAAAATAATATGTGGAGATATGTGGCAAATGTATTATGAATGCAAGCAAACTGATGAACAAACAAGATTGAATTGCATGTTGTATATTTGAATGAAGGACATAAAGGCAGAAGATCATGTTGATACAGCTGGAGATGCAGTGTAAAACACTAGGTTGATTTAACATGTAATTAACTATGGCTGAATTGTTCAGTTGTCTGTGGCCAATGTTTTTATGTCGCTAACAATGAGCTCTAACCGGTTTTTATGTTTTATCTTATCTTTTTGTGATGTGAAGGAGAATGCCAATTTAAGTATTTTTCCAATGCCAAAATAAAGAACGACAAAAGCATTGTTTTGCTGACTGTGTTTAGCTGTGGCATTGTTAATGTTTGATGCATATTATTATTGTCACAACTGGAAGTCTAGTTTGTTTTTATTAAACCAAAACAAAACAAAATCCTCAAAACTAAATTTGTCTTTACAAAGCCAATGCATGCAGGGAAAGTAATTGGCCTTCAACAATTACACCTTTCCTACATAATCTGTGCAACTTCAAGAGCAATTTCAGAAAGTAAATACATGGTAACAAATTGGTGTGGGGCAAACTATGAATTGCCCTTTAAAGGGATATTCTGCCATTTTTGGAAATACGCTCATTTTCCACCTCCCCTCGAGCAAAACAATCGATATTTACCTTGTTCCCGTTCATCCAGCCATTCTGTGAGTCTGGCGATGCAACTTTTAGCTTCAGCCTAGCATAGATCATTGAATCGGATTAGACCATTAGCTTCTCGCCTGCTAGCTTCATGTTTAAAAGTGACTAAGATTTCTGGTAATTTTCCCATTTAAAACGTGTCTCCTCTCAAGTTAGAAAGTGCAATAAGACCAACTGAAAATGAAACCTGGCGTTTTTCTAGGCTGATTTGACATGGACTACACTCTCATCTGGCGTAATAATCAAGGCAACTTGCAAACGTACCATAGGCGCAGTGATATTGTACGCAGCATCTGAAAATAGTCCCCATAGACAACAAGCAGTAGTAGTGCCAGTAGTTTGCAAGTTGCCTTGATTATTACGCCAGATGAGAGTGTAGTTCCATGTCAAATCAGCCTAGAAAAACGCCAGGTTTCATTTTCAGTTGGTCTTATTGCACTTTCTAACTTGAGAGGAGACACATTTTAAATGGGAAAATTACCAGAAATCTTAGTCACTTTTAAACATGAAGCTAGCAGGTTAGAAGCTAATGGTCTAATCCGATTCAATGATCTATGCTAGGCTGAAGCTAAAAGTTGTATCGCCAGACTCACAGAATGGCTGGAAGAACGGGAACAAGGTAAATATCGATTGTTTTGCTCGAGGGGAGGTGGAAAATGAGCGTATTTCCAAAAATGGCGGAATATCCCTTTAATAATTAGCTTCCAATAAAATACTCGTTTAGCTGCCATGATTTCCTACAGTTGAGCATCTGGCAGTTGTTTTCTGACGACATGCTCCTGAAGATACAACACTTTCTCTGGACCTGCATCCTTATTAGGTTCGGGCCTATCTGGTATATGAGCCAAACCGTTATGCACAGTCATTTTAGGCTTAGCCAAGTTGACGGTAGGATATGACTCAGCCGAAATGGAGCTAAACTCCAGACAGAATATCATGGTATTATCCCTTTTTGGTGATTCATTTGCACCCCGTGACCTTACACGACCCAGTAATGTGCATGAACTTAAAATCATAGTCATACGCCACTGTCAAAATAAAGTTTTTATTATTATTATTATATTATTGAAACAACAATTAAAGCAGTCATGATGCATCAGTCTGCCTGTATCGCGTGCAATCTCACAGAAGACTTTCTTCACTTCTCTAGTAACATTTAGCCTCAACGTTTAGTCTTATACCAACTCGGTATCCTTCTAGACTGACTCGACCCCTGTGACAGCCGTCGACGCCTACCCGTGTGAGTGCGCCCCCGGGCCAACGTCAGTATTTGGACTGCCACTCTGAAGATGGCGGAGGCTGCGATGGTTCCCCGGCAGCGCTTCTTCTGTCACTGCTGTAAAGGTGAAATCGATCCTAAACTCCCGGTGAGTTCACAAATCGCTGTTGATTCACGTCAATGAGACGTCTTTAGCCTAGCCTATTACACTGATTGCCCCTCAGCTGAATGATAGGGGGGGAAACAAGCGAAATGGGGGTGTTTTCTTTGCGAACGTGCTATCTTAAATAGTATTTAGGTTAAAAGTTACAAACCTTGCTTGCTTTGGATTGTGAGCAGAAAGGGTTGATCACTTTCGATGAGCTTAAAGGCTACTTAGAAAAGTTACGAGGGCTAACAAAGTTGGCCGATTTGAGCGGCACAGAATGAGTGATCCAAGTTTAGGGTTTATTCTGTTGCCATATTTAGAGCGAGGGCACGTTGTAACCGATGGGGGAGAGCCCATAAGATTGGCAGCCACGGCGTGTCGGTAAAGAGTCGAGAGACCACTGTGTGGATTAACGCCCACCTAACAGCTGACGCATGTTTATTAACATAGAAGCACACGTGCTGGCGCTGATGTAACCTTCTTAAGAGTTGGGGAAATATTGTTTAGGGGGATAAATGTCACACTTTGCACACCTAGGCGATGATTTTAGTGAAATAACTGAAGTTAAAAAGAAATAGTGTTATTTAATAGTTTTGTTATTTAGTTAATCTGGAGCAGACAATATGTTTTTTTCTTTCAGGAGTTTGTTTGTCCCACGTGTGAGTCTGGATTTATCGAGGAAGTGACGGAGGGGTCAAGGTAAGAGTTCACTTTTAGTGGGCTAGGCCTACTAGAAGCTTGAGGAATATCTCTCTCCGACTAGGAAGACTAAAACAGTCTTCATGGGTGTAAAGATAGACACATTACCCGCATGGTCAACCAAAAGAGAAAAGCGCTAATTAATTCATTTTTATGTATTTTTTGTCACCCACCCATGGTAGGCTAATTTTTTATCAAAAATCATTCCCCCCTAAAATTCAGTCTCTTGGCAACCACTGAAGCCAACGATGATGTCGGCTCCCAGTTTACTGAGGTACGGGTCTTGCTCTTGTCTTGTCCAAGAACAGACGTTCCCCTCCTACAGACATTCCTTCATTGGTCTTTGTCTGGCCCTCAGTGCATTCCTCTGTGTGGTCATGTCTTATGTCACCCCACTCATCCACTCCCCCCATATCTTTGTCATGTTAGCTGTGGCAGCTGCTTTTCATGGAGCGCTCTGCCCTCCTCGACGACCCCACCAGTGCTGAGCTGCTGTCCAGCAGAGAGGAGGGTGCGCTGGAGGCAGCTGACCGGGGTACCCAGGCAGAGCCATCACCACCGCCCACAGCACCCACAGAGGTAGAGCCTCTGGCCCAGCAGGACACCGACACACAGCAAAGGACTCGGCCCCGACCAGAGAGGCCGCCAGCAATGGAAGGGTGGGTGGAGTAAGACTATGGGCTCTTCTCATTCATCTTTTTATCTATCCTTCCTTCCTTCCTCGGGCCCACTGATCTAGATAAAGAATGATAGGGCGGCAACTATAGGGATAGTCTATCCAGTGTTCTCTATAGATCCGTGGGAACGAGCCGGAGGACCGAGGAAGGAAGGAAGGGAGGATAGATAAAAAGACAAATGAGAAGAGCCGTTATAAGGTTACAGTTGCTCTATTCCTATCCACAGGTGTATTAATCAAGCACCATGCAGTCTGCATTCATAATCTAGGTGCTTGATTTTATACACCTGTGGAAAGGGACCTGATGAAACCCATGAATAGAATTGCAAGATGCTGTTGACAAGCCATGTCTCGAGAAAGTCACCCAGAAACCTCACAAATGTACAGTGTACCTGTCTAGTGCGTTCATGATTAGGTAAATGCGAATGTACACAAACACACATAAAGGAAAAAGCTGTCTATTGTGATAACTTCTTTACCTCTTGGATTTGGTATTGTGCTATTGGCTTTGGAATTAAATGTCATTCACTTACTGTCGGTTTATCTTACATGGATTGAGCCTTTAGTCTTAAACTAAAAGATCTTTTCAATGGAGATTTTCACTGACGCTTGCTTTAAGTTTGCTTAGCTTTAAGTCTAGGACTAGACTTAATCCCTGTACGAGAAACTGATCCTTATGGTCCAAGGAAGTTGGCTAACATGAACCAGAGCAGCCAGATTCTTACAGGGGGTTTAAGAGCCATGGGGGCTGTTTTATCTTCCCATCACTCCCGAGGGTCTTTGAGGGAGCTTAGAGAACTGTGAGTGATTGAAAGCACTACATGATCTACAGCTGCTACGGTTTCTAGACACGTACTGTAGAGTATTATTTTATGCTACATACAGGAAAAAGAGGATGATCAGTTAGTCTGTTCCGTTTTAGATGTGGGCTACTGTAGTAGGTGGTTCTATATAAACTGAAAGTGTCATTCAACATCTATGTAGAATGGCCTTTCTGTTTAAACTTTTGGTGTCGTCCATGTAGTCAAAGTCAGCACACTTCAACATTATTTTTTGTGCCTCTGAAGGTGTAGGTCCGGTTCCAATAATCTTAGGGATCTGAAGTCAAGCTGAGTCATGCCTGGGTGAACTTTGGTGTTATGTAGACGTGAGTGTGTGTGTGTGTGTGTGTGTGTGTGTGTGTTTCAGTTGCTAGCTCTTCTTCACACAGAGAGCGAGATGAAGCTAGTGTTTCCGGAGGAACCAGACATTAACACCAACAACATTTTCGCATAGTCAAATCCGCCAACCACAAACAAACTAGAAGATCAAAATGGGTTTGTCCCTCACTCATGTACTCGCCCCTCTATTATCAGTTTGATTTCCACAACGTGTGAAGTGTGTTTAGGTGATCTTAAACAAGCCAAACCCAAGACAAAGAAAGACAAAGAGGAACGATTGTGACCGCATGGTGTTTTTGCGGCTGAGATGAAAAAACAAGGTGTTGACACAAAGAGACTGCACTGTACCCAGTGCAATTGCATTTTACAGTATGGCTGTATCTGAAAGTCTGATTATTCTCATAACCATAATCCAAACTTATTCTAGAGACCCATTTATTTACTCTAAAAGAACATATTAACTTGCCAAAGAAACAACAACAAAAATCATTGTGAAACATATTTTACAGATACATCATTACTTTATCATGGCAAGTTAACTGCCATCTGGGTTTAGAGTAATGCATGACCTAAAATACTTTCCGGCTAACCTAATATTTGTTTCACATCAAGGATTGTGCAGCAGTTTCTGGCTGGTTTGTTTGCCAACAATGGAAACCAAAGTTCTGCAACATCCTCATGGTATGTACTAACTGGTTATTACATAGTTGTGCTTTGACATTTTGCAAGAATTGTACTCATTTTTGTAAGTCTGTAAAGTTAGCACTTCATTTGAAAAGAATCAAATAAAGCCACAGCCATTTGAGTTGATTTGAGTGGTGTTCGGTTTTGAACACGGCAGTGTAAATTCTTTGCTACCACAAACCAGTTAACTATAGCTAATTAAAAAAAGCAGAAAAACATACATGAAAGACATGGTTGTCTTTCAGTTATGAAGTGTAAATTAATTTTACTGCAGAATAACCGTTGTACCAACAGAAGGACATGTTTGGCTTTGCCTCTGGAACAATAGTCTGTTGTAACATCACTGACCTGCCTAACCTGTATACCGAAATACGATATACAGAAACGGTTGACTACGTTTTTCAGACGGTGCAAATTTTGTCATAAGTATTGTCAACTGCTGCAGTTAAATCACTGTCATTGGCCGGGTTTCCCAGATTTGTTAAGAAGCTCCTAAGTTCTAAGAACTTCTTAGAGCGCTCCTAAGAAGTTCTTAGAACTTAGGAGCTTCTTAACAAATCTGGGAAACCCGGCCATTAACTGGTCCATGGGATGAACTGATGAACTACAACATCTGTGACCAGCCTCTTTGTTCCCCCAGTTGGGCTGAGCTGTAATTTAACTGCCTGTTTTAAGTGTATCTGTTTCTGGTCCGATTCCCATCGCCTCTTTTCGGCAGTGGTCTGTTTGGCGACCACAGACCTGTGGTCAGCTGCATGCCTTTGGGTGGCGGACCGTTCTCAGTAAACAGTTGTGACAGTTGTGCCGGGGAAAGCCCCTGTGAAGGCTAACAGCATCTGGAGCCCATCACCACACCCTGTTCACGTACACGTCCACCATAGCGTAACAGGTATTATGTAAGAATAAAGTGCCCTTGTCCTGTCCTCTTCTCAAGGAATAGTTGAAGCACATTATTGTTTTCACAGACTTGGGTGTGGGACTTAACAGAGAGATAATGTTTACTTAATTAACAGGAAGTTTGTCTCTCCTACATCGTTTCCAGATCGTTATTCTGGAGTTTGTCTCTCACTGCCATCTGTCTGTGTTGTTCCCTGAGTAAATATTCTCCTATGTAAGAGTGGAAATCTTTCTGTCTCTGATAGGTCTCTGCACTCAAACCCGGGGGACTACGCGTGGGGTCAGGGCGGCTTAGATACGGTCATCACACAGGTGGGTTACCATCAGACCACAGTCACCACTATTGTCCTGTTTGGGATAACAGACAACTTCATCCTGGAGCTGGATTTGCAGGACCCATTTAGCATGTAGTAAGATAAGATGTAGCATGCATTGTTGAGTTTCATTTTGTCTGAGAGAGTCCTTTTTGCTTTTGCTGCCATTGTACCCATTTTGGATAGTGATCATTAATGATACCGAAAGAAACCTGGGTTAATATTACGCTCTAAGCAACACACACACACACACACACACACACACACACACACACACACACACACACACACACACACACACACACACACACACACACACACACACACACACACACACACACACACACACACACACACACACACACACACACACACACACACACACACACACACACGTACTGATTTGACTCCTCCCCGTCTATCCTCTTATTTTTAGTTGTTGGGTCAATTAGAGAACACGGGCCCTCCGCCTGCCGAGAAAGAGATGATCTCATCACTCCCTACCGTAGCGGTTTCTCAGGAACAGGCTGGTAAGTTCCCAAACTTCCATTGACATGCCCCCACGTGCGCGCGCACACACACACACACACACACACACACACACACACACACACACACACACACAGAGAAAACAAACACACACTCACTGTGTACTCATAATGAAAGCACTTTTGGAGCCAAATGCTGAAAGCCTCTGTATTGTATTTTAATAAGATACATGTCCGTTTGGGTAAGAAGAGTAAATCACACCTCTGCTAATGAGATATGTGGTCATTCACAACATCTAGTGTACCACTACCAGTCTCAGTTCCACGCTCATGTTGCATACCAGTGTAATAAGTTGCACATGTTGGCAGCATCGCTTCACTTGCTTGTACATACTGTATGAAATCATAACTAAAGCAGGACAATTTATTGGTCTCATGTCAGCTTTCAATAAACCTGACTTTTTTTCCCCTACATGTTTGTGTATCCTTCCCCTTCATCGTGTGCTCTCTATCCATGTCTCCGTCACTCAGCGTGCCGACTTGAGTGCCCCGTGTGCCGGGAGGAGTACGCGGCCGACGAGAACGTCCGGCAGCTGCCCTGCCTGCACTATTTCCATAGCGACTGCATTGTGCCATGGTTACAGATGGTAAGAAGTGTAACTATGGACACTAACATTTGTTTTCAAAGTATCTGTTAAGGGGCATATGAGTATTTAAACACACATGTAAACATAAACTCTTGTCATGGTACATTGATTGGTATACTCTACATGTGGGGGCAAAGGAGAACTCATGTCAAACAAGAATACAGTGGCCTTAGCTATGGTGTTTGCTGCTCATTTTGAATTATCTCGGGGACCTTATCTTTTGTTCTTTTGTGCACTGTACGTAGCACGACACGTGTCCAGTATGCCGTAAGAGTCTAAACGGAGAAGACTACAGTTTACTGCCAGAGCCCCTTGCCCAGGTTCCCGAGCCCAGCCCTGTCACTGCTGAACCCCAGGGAGGCACAGCCCTGTGAAGGAAGCCTTGCTGCCATCTCCAGACCCGCTCCAGGCGAATGTGCTCTAAGTATTTGAAACACTTTTCAAAAAGTTTGCACATTTGGGTATCCCAAAGTTTTTTTCCCCCCTTCTTTCTATTAATATCGTATTCACACAGCACAGTAGATGACAACACTTCAAAAAATAAATGCTTTGACAGAACTCCAGGAACACATCAAATTCCAGAGAGCGGTATGCTTCTGTTCTCTGTGCTTCCTCACC